>NW_010361020.1:1045425-1121893 GCF_000414095.1 Morus notabilis | reverse complement strand
ACGGAATGAAGGAGATAGATTTGAATAGGAGATGAATTTGGAAATAGGATGTTGAGTACAAGATCTAACACCCTTTCTAACTGCTATTGGCTTGTCTAGATTAAGAATAGGACTAGATGTACCTGACTCATTTTGTAGGTGAGAATCTACCATCGGTTCGTCTTCTTGACTGTGAGTAGGATTCATGATTTTTTTATTTCCTTGAGAGTTTTTCCTTCTAGAGTAGACCTGTAACTCTTGTTGTTTAGGCTCGGGCAGTGTTGCTTCTCCCCCTGTTTTTAGTATCGGTCCATAATCAGGTGGATTTGGCTCATTTGGAGGGCTGGTTTGAATTGACTCAGGTGTAAAAACAGTCGTGATGTCCGAATTAACATCAAGTAACGGTAGGTCAAGAATATCCCAGGAACAACAAGCTTCATCCTGTTTCTCCCCCTGAAGCGAAGTTGGAGAGAAGTAAGGGGTATCTTCAAAGAATGTGACATCACAGGAAACATATGTTTTTCTGGTTTGTGGACAGTAACAACGATAACCTTTCTGAGTTGGAGAGTAGCCAATGAAGACAGTTTTGAGAGCTTGGGGATCAAGTTTACTTCTATTGTGCTCATGAATATGGACAAATGCTATACAGCTGAAGGTTTTTAATGGAAGAGCATTGGATTTAGAAACTTGCGGATAGGTTTTGGAAAGAACAGACAAAGGGGGTTCAAAGTTGATAGGATGACTTGGTAAGTGGTTGATGAGATAAGTAGCAGTTAGGATCACGCCCCCCCATAAGTATTTTGAAACATTCATTATAAACATGAGAGCACGGGCTACTTCCAACAGATGACGATTTTTCCTTTCGGATACTTCATTTTGTTGTGGAGTATCAACACATGAACTTTGGTGTATAATCCCATTTTCCAACAAATAATCACCTAGGATGGAATTGAAGTATTATTTTCCATTGTCGGTTCTAAGAGTTCGGACATTGGTTTGAAACTGGGTTTGAACCATCTTGTGAAAGAATTTGAATATTTGATTGGTTTCGGATTTGTCACGAAGAAGATAAACCCATGTAACACGTGTGTGATCATCAATAAATGTAAGAAACCATTTTTTACCATGAGGTGTAGTGTTTTTTGAAGGTCCCCATATGTCACTAAGGATTAAAGAGAACAGTGTGGACGGTGTGTATGGTTTTGGAGAAAATGAAATGCGAGAGTGTTTGGCTAGTTGACAAATTTCACAATCAAGAGAAATAAGACTTTTATTATTAAATAAAGATGGAAACAAACGTTTAAGATATGAAAAACTGGGATGGCCAAGTCTATGGTGCCATAACATTATTTTCCTAGTACTAGAAACCGACATAGAAGCAATACTGGACACAAAGGTTTGTCGACTCTTCGATTGATCACTCTCAAAGTAATAAAGACCATCATGAATCCTAGCACTGCCAATCATCTTCCCTGATAGTAGGTCCTGAAATTGACATGACAAAGGCAAGAATTTAGCAACACAATGATTATCACGTGTAATTTTACTAACAGAGATCAGGTTGCATTTTAAGGCAGGGACATGAAAGACAGATTCAAGAATAAGGTTCTGAGATAATCTAATATTACCGATTCCAGCAACTGGTGTTAAAGACCCATTAGCAATTGTAACAGTGGTGTGATTAGAACAAGGAACATAAGAGTAAAAAAGATTAGAACCACCTGTCATATCATCGGAGGCCCTTGAATCAATGATCCAAGGATCTTTAGGGTGATTGGAAGATTTTAAAGCTGAGTATAGTTTACCAGATTGAGTCACCGAACATAACCCAGTAGTGGAACTGGAAGAGGGATTGGCTGATTGAGAAGTATTGACGGATGGCTGATTGAGAAGCCTATGGAGTTGTTCAATCTGTTCCTTGCTGAATGGAATAGACGCGCCGGAGGTGCCTGATTTGTCTTGGTCGGATTGAGTTTGGTATGCTCGTCCATCAGTTTTCTTCTGAGGCTGCCAATTTGCTGGTTTTCCATGAATCTCCCAACACTTGTCCCGAGTATGACCAGGACGATTACAGTGATCACACCATGGTCGCTTGCTTGGGCGCTGATCAGAATGATGTTGTCCGTGGGATTTATTTGACACTAAGGCAGACCCTTCTGGTGCAGATGGAGGTATTGGAATGTCATCTGTGAGCATTACCTTCCGACGAACTTCCTCACGACGAACTTCAGCAAAGGCATCTTCCGTAGAGGGAAAAGGATCCCGTGCCACCACTCGGCCTCGTACCTCGTCCAGGTTTCGATTAAGACCAGCAAGGAAATCGAACTCTTTCTTTTTCAAGATTACGCCTCTACTTGACACTACATTCAGCACATGTGGACTCTTCTTCAAAAAACAGATCGAGTTCTTGCCAAAGATCTTGAAGATAAGAAAAATACTGAGTCACCGAATTTGAGCCCTGCTTCATCTCCTTCAGCTTCGACCGGATCTCAAAAATTTGAGAAGCATTCCCGAGATCAGAGTACATCCGGCGGGCTGCATCCCACACCTCCTTGGCCGTTTTGAACCAGAGATAGCGACGGCTGATTTTTTGGTCCATCGAATTGATAAGCCAAGCGAGAACGATAGAATTCTCTGCCAGCCATGTCTTGTACGATGGATCAGTTGGGCTGGGAGCAGGAAGTTCTCCAGTAAGATAGCCCAATTTGCCGCGGCCACAAATAACAATCTTCACGGATTGCGCCCACTGTAGATAATTTTTTCCATCTAATTTGTGGGCTGTAATATGGAGAGAGGAGGTATCGCTTCCGGAAAGAGAAGCAATAGGATTAGAGTTTCTTTCAGCCATGAATTGGCTAGACGTTGCTGATCCAGTATTATCACCAGAGGATATGGCTGTATCGTGTTCAGCCATGAAAGAGACAAAAAAATAGCCCTTTGGCTCTGATACCATATAAAAACCTGAGTGAACTAATAAGTTCTGAATTAATTTATTAATGAATACGTTTCTCTTTAAATAGAGTACAATAGGAATAATAATCCCAAAAAATAAGGAACTGATAAGGAATTGATATTCTAATCCTAAGTTTAAAAAACAAACAAATCCTAATAGAAAATAAGATTGATGTTATCCAAAGTTTGACTAAATCCAATAAGATTTGAATTTTGTCCACAGATTGAATCTGTCACCTTCATTTGGAAATCGCTTTTCTTGTATGCATCTATGAACCAGATTCTTTTTCAAATACATCATCCTTAGTCAAAGTTTTTGGCTGAAAGCGTGCTAAGAAAATCTCAGCAGAGTCTATTACCAGAAAGATTGTCTTGAGCATACCTACCTCGAAATCTTTTCCCCGCTTATCATATTTGCAAGCTCAATTGTGTTTTAAAAAAAAAAAAAAAACACATTTTCTCATAATGATTGTTGATAATACTTATCAAGTACTCCAATTAGTCATGTGGTCCAACAAAATCACATAGGAACATTTCTCTTGATCTCACCTTTCATTTGTCAATCTATTCTGGATTTTCAAGATTTCTTTTTACTTTTGAAGATCATTTTTAGAGCATCAATTCAATAAAAAAATATCTGATGGTTTATAAAGAAATGCAATCATGATTCATGTTCAGAAACTGAGTTAGAAACTTACAGAATTCATTAATCAACTTTGATCTTAGTTCTTCAAGTGCAACAAGTTGAAAAGACGTTTTTCAAGTACATATATCATTCAGTAGGTTTGGATTCGTCTAATGAGCAACTCTCAAACCAGTAATTAGGACTTAGTTCCTTATTCGTCCTGCCCGGTTTTAGCACCTTATTACTGTAAAACTTGAAATGTCGTGCACTCACGATTTATTCTGACAAGTGCCCTTTGTCAATTGTTTTGTGGGGGACTTCATGTTGCTTCAAAATCTTGCAACTTTTGCAGGTCCTTGCAATAACCGAAGATCTACATGATGTTCATAGTTTGGGAAAGGAGGCGGCCGGAGTACATCGCTCTCTTATGGAAGATCTTACAAAGGTTTCTTCACTCTTGTTTGTGTTCTTGTTTCTCTGTGTATGGTCACAAGTATATAGTTTGTTGATTGCATGCTTCTAGGAAAATAATAGAGTAATACCAGCTACTAGTTGTGACTGGAGTAATTAAAGACGATCCATAAATTAGATTCCAAATGTAGTTTTGCGTGTGACTATATAATCTGAAACTTTTAACTGTTGGGCAGGGAAATTCGGTTCTGCTTCCACTTGAAACATTGTTGTCTAAAGATGTAGCTGCTATGACGGATGCTTTGGCTAGGGGAAGAGAGACCAAGATGGAAATATCTCCTCTTCATGGGCAAGCCATATATCATTCTTATTGTTTGAGAATTAAGGAGGCTTGCCATAACTTGAAGCCATTGGTACCATCAATTACGTCGTCTGTGAAAGGACTGTACTCTCTGTTGATCAGGCTTGCACAAACTGCAAGTTTCCATGCTGGAAATCTTCATAAAGTACTGTCTTAATGTTTACCATATTGATGAATATGACCTTAGTACTATACTTTGGCACTAACTCATTACTTGTACTAATCTCCCTTTTCCTGTGATGTTATTTGATAGGCTCTTGAAGGACTGGGAGAAAGCCAGGAAGTAAAATCACAAGGAATAAATCTGTCAAGGTCAGATCTTGCTGTTGATGCTACTGAATTTAATGACAAGGAGAGAGAGGACGTCTCCGAATCAAATGCTGGGAATGCCAAAGATGTTCTTTCCATTGCTGGACTTTCTTTTGAAGATAATGGTTGGATATCTCCACCAGACAGTATCTGCAGTAGTAGCAGTTCAGAATCTGGCATTACCTCACCTGAAGCAAGTTTTCCAGGGAGCTTTAATGATCAAGATATTGAGATAGGCCCCCTTTCACAAGAGGCCAGCAGCAGAGATACGCCAGGTTATCAGAATTCTGCCCCTGTAGGTCAGACTGACAATCAAGAAAATCCACCTTCTGGGCCGTCAGAGTCTAGTATTGCAGAGCTTGGTAACATCTATGCAGGTTCGTTGAATTCAGCAACTAATCAACCGAGTGAATGTCCGAGAGCCATGGCGTTGCCAAGTGATGAATCTGTAATTGCTGCTCCTGATTCTTTGCTTCCAATGAGTAGGAATTCAGAGGAGGGAGTTATGAACCACGATGAAATATCCTCACTGAACAAGGTTAAGATCAGAGACGAAGATCGTGAGGCTCCTTTCCCTAATACAAATGCTGGTGGTCGCATTGGTAGGGGTGAGTATGAATGATAATCGTACAAGTCATCTAAATTCTAAATCTATTGCATCTTTTCTTCCCTGTTGGATAATATCTTGGTCAAATATTCTCTGCAAAGTGTTAAACCTAAGCAAAGATTTAAAAAGAAAAAAGAAAAAAAGAAAAAGAAAAGAAAACCCTAAGAATCACGTGGTTATTGCTATTTGTTGCTTGAATAAATAACCAGAACCCTCTATTTTCTCTCATGCTTGTAACGTTTGCTTTCAACTAGACAAAAATGCTTACGCAATATCAGTCTTAAGGCGGGTCGAGATGAAGCTAGATGGTCGAGATATTGCTGACAGGTAACTGAGATTTTCTTGGAACTGTAATCAGTTATTGGGTTATTCATGTATTGACAATAAACCTTCTTTATACATTGTGGTTTCAGAGAAATTAGTATCTCGGAGCAGGTGGATTATCTACTCAAGCAAGCCACTAGCATAGACAACCTTTGCAACATGTATGAAGGTTGGACGCCATGGATTTGAACATGTGAACTTGGCGTCCATTTGGTATCCACAATGGTCTTTAAACAGAATACAGTCAGGTACTGGAAGAGTTTCATGCACTTTCATGGTGCTGACGCCTTTTTGCGGCATTTTATCCACTTCCATGAAGACAACATGGTTTGGTAAACCCTTTGCCCGTGAAGTATGGAAGCTACCGCACCAATTGGCTCCAGCACAATTTCTTTTCCATCTTGGCTTCACATTCTATGGTTCCCTCTCACAACATGAGGCCATGTCCATTGAGAAATGTACTATGTGGGCCCCTCTAGACTGTGCTGTCCAAGCCCAAACGTGCTCTATTTGGTTCCAAGCAAGCATGTGGAGTAGTGATATTGCTGTTTCACATGCAAGTTTGAGCTCTGAAGCAGGCCAGGACACATTTCCAAACATAACAAGGCTTCGGCATTAAAGTGGGACAAGAGTTTGAAGTGTTACATGCTTTGAAGAAGATTTGTTATTGGCAACTTCGTTGGTATGTGGTCATTACATTGCATTCTGGAGGTTTCTACTTTCGATCAAAGACAGATGATGATCAGCAAATAGGTCCAAATTGTAAATTTGGTCGTTGCAATACGAGGGCTGTATATACCTGAAGTTTCTCGACTAAAACTTAGGAGTCGGCGCTATGTTGCTTTTCGGATGAATATTTTTGTTATCAATAAATAATACTTTTTTTTTTCCCCTTTTGTAGCATCTGGAGACTGGCTTTGCTAACAGTATCCTTTTTTTTTAATTCTCTTTCTTGTATGCATGATGTTGGCCATCGATTACTATCCTGTTGATTGTTAGATCTATCAAAAATTATCTTGTTTTGCATATTTTTTTAATTTGATTCGATTTTGATAGATACACCAGTTAAAAACTAGCCTACTAAAAGAGATCCTTAAAAAATTAAATAATTTAAGGGGAAGTATTTTTCTCATGATTTTCGAGTTTGATTACAAGAAGATGGCGGTCACGGTAGACTTGATTACAAGGAGAAGAAGAGAGAGGTTGAAATGAGGCGTAAGGATATTTTTTAGATTTTAAAAACAAGTGGAAGTGAAAAAATTAGCCATCTTCAGGCAGACTTGATGATCACTAAAACAGTAGGATCCAAAGCAATCCAAATATTCATTCCTGTTTAGTTCTTGGTCTTGACTGTCCCGGCTTTAGTCAACGACGTGAAAGTGACCTTTGACCCCACCAAGAACACCTCATCCGTGCAAGTAAAAGTGTCATAGCGCAAAAAGAACTCCACCAGCATAACCCTAGCCATCAACACCACCAGATCCTTCCCCGCGCACTGCTTGTCGTCCACTGTCGGATCCTCCGTCTCCCGGCCGTTGGACCAGTACACGTACTTGATATTGGCCTCGGCCTTGCCCATGAACCTGTACGGCACGAACGTCTCGGGATTCTCGAAAACCTTCGGGTCTTTTGTCGCGAATGGCTGGTACCCGTAGATCAGCTCACCTTTCTTGATCTTAAACGACGCGTCGTGGCTCTGGATCACCAAGTCCTCCTTGGCCCTCGCGCACTGGAACGGCACCGGAGGGTCGATTCTCAAAACCTCGTACACCACAGACTTCAGTAACGACATCTTCTCTAGCGCCGCCAAAGTGACCACCCCACCTGTGAAGTATAAAATAAACTCGAGTAAGTCTCACGTCATTTAAATATAAAAGTAAATATAAATTCTTATATGATATTTAGTAAGTTAACATTCTGTTTTAACTGTAGTATTACTTTTTTAATAGATTTATAGAGAGTAATAAATTTTTAATACAGTATTTAATTTTTAAAAATTTAATTCAACTGTCAAAATAGGTGTTCTACGATAAGCCAAGGGTCTCAGGCTTCCTAATTATTGTTACCTTCTTGTTTCACAACGTTCCTTATCTCCTTTGCCAGGTTGGCATGCCACGTGGGACTGGCGCGTCCGAGCCACTTGAACAGAGCCGGAAACAGAACCTTCAACCCACCGTAGGTATTGAAGCACGTGATGAAAATCAAGTTGTGACAAGCCTCGTCTCTCTGGATCCCAAAGTCCTTGGCTTTGTCCAATGTAGGGCCGGCCGAGGACGAAAAGGCTTCGAAAATGGTCTTATACTTGCCCTTGACGAGAAAAGCCGGGATAGGAAAAGTGTGGATGAGAAGATCTTCCACGAGCTGGAGAAGTTTCGGAACTCCAAAGGTCACGATAGGTGTCACTTGTGGGACCAACCAAATGTCGACGAAGGTTTTGTTTCCCTGAGGTCCTAAGTCCGTCTTGGACGGGCTCTTGTCGCAGAACAATTCGAAAATGTAGTTGAAAGAAGCGCTGTCGCTTATGGGGTTGAAGTTCACTTCTTTGCTCTTCTCCAGTTGGGATTCCAAGTTGTTAAAGAGATCAGCGAGGGATTTTCTCAACAGAGGAATGAAGTTGTCATGCTTGGAAGCAAGGACATTGAAGAAGTATTGCTTTAGGGCCTTGTGTTTCGGCTCCGAGGGATCGAGGAACGCGAGGACACGGTAGCCCCCAAAGAAGTTCACAGAGGGCATATAGGTGGTGTCGAAGAAGTTCGTTTTCTCGACTTTCGTCGTGTCGAAGAGGATCGGGAAGCTGATGGCGTCGAGGAGGACGACGACCTTGGACTCCTTGGCAATGAAAGGGCCGGGCGGGGCGTTGGCTCGGAAGACGGTGGACTTGTACTTCTCTTGCCGGGCGCGGAAGAAGCCGTCCCGGCCTTGGTTGTAGTAGAAGTCCCATCGATCCATGATGGCGCCGATAAACGGCGGATCGTAGCTGCCGGGGATCTCTTTTAGTGGGAGCTCGTCATCGTCTTGGGGTGGATTGAAGAAGAAAGGTTGTTCTTCGTGGAAGGGGTTGAGAGGAATAGGGTAAGTTGGAGTTGGTAAAGACATGTTTTGATGATTAATTATGATCGTAGTGGTAATATATATATATATATATATATATATACACAGTAGTACGGAATTTTATAGCTATTAGGAGTGGTGCAAAATGCTTAAATGTTAGTACATGAATGTTTAGAGTAGTATTGTGATAGTCTCGATTTATAGATAATTGATTAGGAACGTAACAAATACGGCAGATGAGTTTGTAAACAAGAAAAGGTTGATAAGGAACGTACCAAATATGGCAGATATATATGAGGTTGTAGACAAGAAAAACGTGCTCTCTTATCTCTTCAAACTCACAAAAATCCCAATTTTGAACTTTATTTTTATATAAAAATTTTCATTTTTTCTGTACCCAGTTTCTTCCCCTACAGTTATCACCCTCATTTTTTAAATACTCTTTTTTTTTTTGGGTTAATTTGTACTGTGTCAGGTTGTTCCTCACTAAAAATAATAATAATAAAATGACAATACAAATTAAACCACAAAATATTTGTATCAATTCAATGACATACCCAAACACAAATCCATACAAGAAACCTATTTACAATTAGAAACTAAATTTTAACTTTTCATCCTTTCCTCTTTCTTCTTCCCCTTTTACATCAGTTTTCTGCATCTATCTTCTCTCTTCCCTGAAACTTATCCCAAAATAAATATGGTATTTGTTAGAAAGATACCAATAAAGTCTACTTAAAATTTTACTAAAAGCTGCAAATGGAGACATATGAATGTGCAATAGCAATAATCATTTCCCGCAAACAATTTGTAGTAAATTAAACCTTAGGATTACTCCACGAAAGCAACTTGCAAATTGCCAAAGGAGATTGAAATATATATATATATATATATATATATATATATATTCACATTCAACCAAAATATAAGCAAATATAGCAACCGACTAAAGTGGTGCCTAGTTAGGAATTTCTACCAATTATGGCTATCAAGTATCAAGCAATCAAAGAGTATAAAATTTGGAGAAAACCAAAGTAGTGGTCCCTAAAAGATTGACACGTCCGGGGGTGGTCCATACACAGTTTTCCAAGAATATGGAATGAGCCATTTGCTGCCATTATTGCCTAATAAACAAAGCCATTAGCACAAATTAATCAGATTTTTGCACCCATAAGGCATAACTGAATCAGGGTTGCAAGGGAAAAAAGAGTTGTAAATTTATGAAATAGTCTAATCCAGTACATTAGACAAAAGAAGATATGTGAAGAAAGAAAACAAAACTCAAATTGTTAGCAATTGTACAAATGGTATTGTTAGCAACAAGTCCGGAAATATTCTTTCAAAAATGTGCACAAAGACTTAACACGATCATATGAATGTTTTTGAAGCATCTATGATAAGGTGGTCAGGACGACTGTTGAATAAGTGCCCACAGCTCGCCTGAAAAGACGAACATCACAACAAGAAAACAGCCTTTAGCGATGACCCATATAGAGATGCAGTCGTCGCTTAAAATTTGGAACTAAACATGTCGTCGCTAATTCTTACCGTGTGTCAATTGACTGGAGATGTCAGTGGACCCCACTTCTATCGACGACGTGTTTCACACAGTAAAACGCCAAATGTGCGGGAATTTCGCGCTTTAAAGAATATTTAGCGACAGCACGTGTCGTCACTAAATGATTTTAACAGTGCACAATACAATTGGCAGGTTAGCATCCTAAGGTAAAAACTTGGCGTTCCTAAAAGCGTCAAAATTTTTTTGGGCAGTAAAAATTAGAGCATTCACCGCTATAATTTTGAGAAAAACTTTTAACGACGACATTATCGTCACTAAACATTTTTTGCAAAATTTTATTCCGAAATTGTAGTGAGAAATTAGGGCGGGTCAGTGATATTTTGAGGACTTGTGACTTTGTTGTCGCTAAATGTCTTAGCGTTGGAACGACGTGGTGTTTAGGACAAATAGCGACACGTTTTCGGTATCCGCAATGGTCTTTAAACAGAATACAGTCAGGTACTGGAAGAGTTTCATGCACTTTCATGGTGCTGACGCCTTTTTGCGGCATTTTATCCACTTCCATGAAGACGACATGGTTTGGTAAACCCTTGGCCCGTGAAGTATGGAAGCTACCGCACCAATTGGCTCCAGCACAATTTCTTTTCCATCTTGGCTTCACATTCTATGGTTCCCTCTCACAACATGAGGCCATGTCCATTGAGAAATGTGCTATGTGGGCCCCTCTAGACTGTGTTGTCCAAGCCCAAACGTGCTCTATTTGGTTCCAAGCAAGCATGTGGAGTAGTGATATTGCTGTTTCACATGCAAATTTGAGCTCTGAAGCAGGCCAGGACACATTTCCAAACATAACAAGGCTTCGGCATTAAGTGGGACAAGAGTTTGAAGTGTTACATGCTTCGAAGAAGATTTGTTATTGGCAACTTCGTTGGTATGTGGTTTCTGGAGGTTTCTGTTAGGTATGTTTTTCAGTCGGTGTCACAAGTGGTGTTACAACACTGATTGTGACATTGATGACAGTTAAGTATTTTGGATTGTGTATTCAGTAAATAAATTTGCAGAGGCTATGCAGCAAGATAATAATGATGCAGAAACAGTAAAGACACACGAAAATGATATTGCAGTTTGGTGCGCATACCTACTCTGCGAGGCCACGCCCAGACAATGAACAATCCACTAAGTTCAAAGGATTACAAACACCAATCAGACTTATACACCTAAAGACTCCATCTTTGACGTTGTCGCCGTTGCCTGGAATCTCCTTAATGGCCTTGTCCAGCGAGCACCACTTGTCTTCAAACTGCACGGCGAAATCCCTTCGGCTAGCAATGTGCTTTCTCCCAAAAGCTTCTAATCATTTTTTCGAATGGCGATCTTCAATCAACACATAAAGGCTTGATCTCACATAGACTTTTTTCTGAATATTTCTTCTATGAAAACCATGCCCCAAATGTATCCTTTAATTACCCAATATTTTTTTCAAGGGGCCCAAAAACTCACGTATGCCACTTATGTATATATAGCAAAGTTGCTCATGTGCCTATCCAGATTTTTCTGTTTTCAGCCCTGTGTCCCCACACCACGTTTTGCCTCTGTCTTTTTTTTTTTTTTTTTTTGCCGTTGCCCCTCTAATTCAAAAAGCTCCTCAAGCTTGAAGATTTGCCAGCCATTAATTCTCCCAAAAGTCCACTCTTCATTTTCAGCAATCAAATCCTTTGATTTGTAGTCCATAAACATGACAACAAGACTTTCCTTAAGAGGCTCTCCTATTTGTTGTGCCAGCCAAGCTTCCAGCCAATTTGCAACCAATTTGCTAAAAATAGTTTTCAACCAATTTGTCAAAAATAAGCCAGTACAAAAATGCACTAACAATCTCCCCCTTTGACTATTTTTGGCAAAACTAACAAAAAAAAAAAAACTTATTACAAGATAAAAGATAAAATCCAACTAAGGGGTTATTTGAATTAAGAGTTCTCCCCCGTTTTGACAAAATACAGCCAAAGTTAAAAATAATACTAATAGAAAGACCTTTTAGAAGCTGTTGCTCCCCCTGAGTCCGCTACGAGTCTTACTCCCCCTGAATGTAACACTTTCTTAAACTTGATATTATCACCCGCCAAATGCTTGAACCAGCCACCATTACTACACACATAACCATTAGTACATGCTTCTAAAGAAGTATAAGTCCTATGACACCTTATTTCCTTACCCAAACACGTCTAGAAAATTTATTTTGCACATAAATCCTTGCTTTAGGTGTCCTTCTTGAGTTTGTGGAATTTGGTGGATTCATGAGCATACCTCTCTTCAAAGCATTCAAATACTTATAGCATCTTGCTCTTACATGGCCAGCTAAACCGCAGTAATGACATATGGGAACAAATTTTCTACGTCGAGGGGGTGAAATAATAACCTTCTTACTGAGGATTGTCCGAGGTTCAGAAGCGGGTGTCTCCTTCACAAATACTATCTTGGACGTTGAACATTCACCAGTGTAGCCAAGTCCATGATGATCACAACTTGCTTTTCCTATAGAGAGAATATGATCCAATTTGGTGGTGCCGGAATTCATCATCTTCACTTTTTTCTGAGTGCTCTCCAGTTCAGCCCTTGTGTCCTGCAGCTTTTTCTCATTTTCAGTAGCTTGAAATTCATAGTTAACGGCAGCCCTCTTAAGCACATCGTTCTCTTTAATAAGCTCATCAACTCGCTCTCGTAGAGACTTATTCATTTCACACACTTTAACCCATTTGCTTAACATGGTCTTATAGGATTCTTGTATGGCATCAATAGTCAACTCCTCACCATCACTGTTACTTTCAGAATCTGAAAAATCTCCTCCGTTTTCACTGTTCACGAAATATGTTACAGGCAGTGTTGCAACACTGTCTGCGACACCTATTATAACACTGTCTGTAGAAACACCTTGATTAGTATAAACATTGAAAGCAACGTAGTTACTCACATTGTCTTCATCATCCAGACTACCTTCAGAGTCTTCATCACTCCATGTTGCATTCAGAGACTTCTTTTTCTTCTTTAGAGTGCTGGCACACTCAGATTGAATGTGGCCGTAACCGTCGCATTCCTGGCATTGAATACCCCTATTTTTTATCTTCTCCACTGTATTATTTGCTGCAGCTTTATTCTTCTGGAAATGGTTTAAGTTTCCAAAGTTTGGCCTTTTTTTCTTCTTGTTGAAATTCTTAGTGCCATCAAGTAGTGGAGAGTGTGAAACCGAACCTCTTTCTTTTAGAAAATCCATCCCTGCTATAACAGACCAACTCCCAAAATCTCACCAAACAAAGGGTTAGTGAACCACTTTGATACCAATTGTTAGGTCCGTTTTTCGCTCTGATACCAATTGTTAGGTCTGTTTTTCAGTCGGTGTCACAAGTGGTGTTACAACACTAGTTGTGACACTGATGACAGTTAAGTATTTTGGATTGTGTATTCAGTAAATAAATTTGCAGAGGCTATGCAGCAAGATAATAATGATGCAGAAATAGTAAAGACACATGAAAATGGTATCGCAGTTCGGTGCGCACACCTACTCTGCGGGGCCACGCCCAGACAACGAACAATCCACTAAGTTCAAAGGATTACAAATACCAATCGGACTTATACACCCAAAGACTCCCTCTTTGACATTGTCGTCGTTGCCTGGAATCTCCTTAATGGCCTTGTCCAGTGAGCACCACTCGTCTTCAAACTGCACGGCGAAATCCCTTCGGCTAGCAGTGCGCTTTCTCCCGAAAGCTTCTAATCCTTCTCCCGAAGGACGATCTTCAATCAACACATAAAGGCTTGCTCTCACATAGACTTTTTTTGAATATTTCTTCTATAAAAACCATGCCCCAAATGTATCCTTTGATTACTCAATATTTTTTTCCAGGGGCCCAAAATCTCACGTATGCCACTTATGTATATATAGCAAAGTTGCTCATGTGTCTATCCAGATTTTTCTGTTTTCAGCCTTGTGTCCCCACACCACGTTCTGTCTCTGTCTTTTTTTTTTTTTTTTTTGCCGTTGCACCTCTAATTCAAAAGGCTCCTCAAGCTTGGAGATTTGCCCGCCATTAATTTCCCCAAAAGTCCACTCTTCATTTTTAGCAATCAAATTCTTTGATTTGTAGTCCATAAACATAACAATAAGACTTTCCTTAATAGGCTCTCCTATTTATTGTACCAGCCAAGCTTTCAGCCAATTTACAACCAATTTATCAAAAATAATTTTTAACCAATTTATTAAAAATAAGCCAATACAAAAATGCACTAACAGTTTCTACTTTCGATCAAAAACAGATGATGATCAGCAAATAGGTCCAAATTGTAAATTTGGTCGTTGCAATACGAGGGCTATGTATATACCTGAAGTTTCTCGACTAAAACTTAGGAGTCTGGCACTATATGTTTGCTTTTATGAATATTTTTGTTATCAATAAACAATACTTTTTTTTTTCCTTTTGTAGCATCTTGAGACTGGCTTTGCTAACAATATCTTTTTTTTTTTAATTCTTTTTCTTGTATGCATGATGTTGGCCACCAATCGTTGAATCTATATCAAAAACTATCATATTTTACATATTTTTTATTTTAATTTAATTTAATTTTGATCAGATACAATCCTTAAAAAATTAAATAATTTAAGGGAAAATTTTTTTCTCATGAATTTTTCACGAAAAAAAAAAAAAAAAAAAAAACCTTACAATATCTATCAGTTTTAAACATATTCACCATGTTTCTGGACAAAAAGTAATCATTATTTTTATTAAAATAGGCAAGACTTATCATCTTCATATGAATGGATAAGATTAACTTTTAGAAACTATTTTGCATCTATATCTTCTTTCTTTTTAAATTCATATAATATAATACCACTTGCTTGCTGCGGTTTCGGGACAAATTGTGGGGAATAGGTGTAAGTAACCCACCAACAAAACGGCAACATTTGTCGGTTCAAAAGCACACAGATACTAGTAATACATTGGCTTTGTTGCTTTACATCACTTCCTTAGTCACTCTTAATTCTTCTTATATAAAAGGAAACACACTCATAAACGAACTTCAAATATCTCATTCAATTTCAAATTCCAAAAGCTCAAAAAAAAAAAAAAAAAAAAAAAATCAAATCTTCTCTGTTTCTTGACTTTTATTTTGTCATTAATTTGGTCATTTCTGAGGCAGATATTTGTAGTTCTGAATCATGTCCGGGCTAGTTGATATGTGGACATCAGAGAAGGCTAAGATGGAGAAAAATGACCAAACCCTTTTCTCTAAAGGTTCTGGTCCTTCTGGTGATGTGTCTGTTGAAGAGGTTAAAGGGAAAGAATTGGGCTCAACTGGGTTCAGGTCATCTGTACTTGGCAAAATCAGAGGGACCATTTCACCTTTGGCCATCTCATGTTCTGAGGCTTCGGTTTTCATGGTTGTCTTGTGTACACCTTGAAGAAAGACTAGGAAAACTGCAACTTACTTTTGTCTATCTTTGTTATCTCTGTTTTGAGAAATTATATGTAACTTCTTATTTTGTTTTTCTCTTTCTTTCTACACTGTGTAATCAACTTGTGTAAATATGTCTTTGTCGTTTTTTTCACTAATGACATCTGCTGTTTTTAACTGTGTTATGGCTTCGCAATAACAAAACCATTAATACTACATATATCTTGTTATTGTGAGTTTTAAACTTGTAGATTTGAACAAGCAGACATATTGATGAACAAAAGGTTGGATTTTTTTTAATTTATCAATATATTAATGTATTAAAAACTTAATTTTTATATGATTTTATACAAATTTTACAAATAAAAAACTTTTAACTTATCGCGTACTAAAAAAATCCCTAAGAATAAGATATCTATCAGTTTCATTGTTTTTTTATCATTATTAGGAGGTTTGAAATCAAAAATATCTATGACGAGTTCTCAAAGGAAAAAGAAAATGACAAAATTAGATATTGGATTAAAGTTTCTATTGAGAAAATGTGGAATTTTTCAATTGAAAGAGAGGGATATCATATTCAGGTATACTGCCATTTGATTAGAAAGGAGAAATATCTAGAAATGTGGAAAATCTTCCTTTGTGGGGCCTTCTTTATTTCGGATGAGAACGTACTGTTTATGTCCTCAAATCGGCATTAAAGTTTGTTGGGCCTAGTTTTTATTTTGTAAATTCGAGATTTAACATTTTTTTAAAATTTTTAATTATAATATAAAAAATTATGTGATATTTTTTAAAAAAATTTAACTGTAAAAATGTAAAATTGAAAACTTAAATGAACGAAATTTTATTACGTCGCTCTCACCCTCAAATCCTTGTTTTACATTTTTGTTACCCCCAGTATTTAAAGCTCTATTGGACACTCACTGTGTCAAAAAAAAAAAAAAAAAAAAAAAAAAGTGTATATTTGGGCATTATGTGAATAGTAAATCCGTGTCTCTTCCACCTGCTAGTATGGTGATAACCTAAAAGTCCTTTACAACAAAAATAAAGGGTGTTCATATTTAGATCAAGGCCGGCCTTGGTTTTATTTAACATATCTATCTATCTACATCTATTAAAAAGCTAAACAGTTGAAAATGTTATAGAAACAGGGTAATATTTTGCTTGGTAACATTCTTTTACTTTTACTAGCTTAGAGAGGATAGAAAATTTTCTCTTCGCACATTTATAACATGAAAAAGACGGTGGCCAATTATTTATGAAAAAATTACAAATTCTATTTTTTAAATACTTGACCTTCTAAAAAACTATATTCCTTAACTAATTTTAATCTAAAAAATAAAAATATATATTAACTAATGTTAAGAAATATAAATAATAAAAACTACGTTTCAATAGGTATTTTTAAAATTTTTCATCAGTTATACGTTTGGTTCATGGATTAAAATCATGAGATTAAAATTATTTTTGATTTACGTGTATTTTTTGTGAGATAAAATACTGTAACGAATAATGAACCATGATTCGAATCGGGATACGAATCCCTCAACCAAATAACTCAAATTCTCTAGAGAAAAAAAAAAAAAAAAGAGAGAAAAAGAAACGAAAGAAAAGTCATACTTTTACAACTTGGAAAAGTCAGGACCACACACTGGCTGCCAAAAAACGCCCACACGGAAGAGCCCACACGGAAGATTTTCCTTCACAAAGATGAAAGATATTATAGCTCAAATGCACATGAACCACAGAATCCATAGTAATACTATAGCCCTCTAGAATCACTTCTCCAAACTATAGAATATCCCAACCAATAATATTCTGTGTGCTGTAGTATATCCAAGGGGCCTAATTTTCTTGCCTCACACGGCCACATTGTACACGCCACTTGCTCAATTTTCTCTCATCTCTATTGTCTATATAGGAGCCAAAAGTATTTCTTCTAGTTTTCTCGTGGAATCCCAGAAAAGAAAAGAGAAAAAGAAAAAGAAAAAAGAAAAGCTCTCTAGCTAGCACTTTTCCTGAGGAAAAGAAAAAAAAATGGCTGCTATGGTGGAGATGTGGATGACTGAGCTGGGAAAGCTTGGAGAGAAAGTGGGAGCAGCTAAGAAGAGGCCATTGGTGATCTTGTCAAAGGCCAAACAAGGAGAAGTGAAAGTTGAAATGGGAGATAAAGAAGAAGAAGAAGCAAAGGAAATCACAAGGAAAGAGAGAGTGGTTAAGAAGGATTCTAGTCTTTCTGAAGAGACTGTTTTCTTGCTTATGGACCGGTTTGCGCCTTTGTAGATCATATGATATGATTATTGGTTATTTGGTTTTGTTGTGCGTATGTAAGGAGCTTTTCTTTCCATGAACATTTCTTTTTGTAATGTTTGTGAGTCGACCAATGTGTCTTTGTATAGAGGTCAACTTATTATGTTTGTTATTGCTCAAGGATTTTCAATCGCTAGTGCTTAATTTCTCTGGCCATGAAAACGAATTGCTTTTTAAATGACTAGATGCTAAAATATAAATTATTATCGACCCACCTTTTAACGGTTTAAACTTTTGAGATAGATTGATAAATTAATGTTACACCATGGTCGACCATTCAAGCCACCCATTTTTGTCTTACACGTTGAGAGCTCTGAAAGTCAGGACAAATCCCTGATGTCGAGAACTAACAGTTAAGGAGATGTCTCTGAGTCGAGGAGTCAAGATGTTGGAATCGAGAAGTGCTTAAGGTCCTCTCAAGACCTTTGCGTCATTGAAGTCGAGAAATATGCTAAAAGCCCTTTGAAGCCTCTGAGTCGAGGAGTCAGGAATTAGATCAGACCGGAAGCAATCCAGTCAAATCCAGCAGCGGTCTTGTCAACTCGAAAAGAGAAGTATTGATCCGACTGCTACTGCAGGAGTCAAGAAATCAGGCGACAGACAGGAAGGATCAGCCGCGTTTCCCAGAAAACCGAGAAAAAGGAGAGAGACCATTTCATGAAAAAAGAAAAGAGAGTTTGTAACCGGTTGAAAGATTAGTGCATGCACAAGTGGATTAGGCAAAGAGTTATTGCCGAACCACTATAAAACTCTTGTCTCCTGTGTGTTATTTTTGTGCATTAATCCTTAATTGAACCGCGAGTGTTTTTGGGAGAGGTAAACACGAGTTGTCAGAAAAATACCGTCAACAATTGGTGCTAGAAGGAGGGCCAAAAGCCTAGAAATTCAATCCAGTTTTTAACCAACTATGCCTCCCAGGAACACTCGCTTACTGTCGGCTAACCCAATGAGTCAGGCGCCCCAAAATCTCACCGCCGCGGGGACCTCAACGAATCCGCTCCCGCCGGCTGCCGAGAATCCCCCAGACCATATTGACAAGCTCCAAAGGCAGGTCGAAACACTGGCCGCAGCCGTGGAAAGGATGGCTACGGCTCTTGCTGGGTGGGATCCAGGGCAGAACCCAATGCCACCGCTCGAAGATGCGCCGATGAACCCGGTGAACGCCGCTGTTAGGGGCCAAGGGATTGGCGACCAACGTGGTGACGCCGAGGAAGCCGGTGATAGTCGAGCCAATGATCCCCACCCGACTAAGTCGAATAGGTCTGTGGGGAGCAAACAACGCGCGGCACGGAGGAGAGCGCGGGAGAAGGCTGCGGTACAAGCTGTGAATAACAGGGATGCGCCCCCTCGACCGCAACAGGATGCGAATAGGAGGAACGCTGTCCCCGTGGGATCTTCGTCTGTGCACGGCGGAGACCTTAGGACGAAGCTCGACGCTCGACGTGGGAAAGCCTTGCAGCTAGCGAGAGAGGAAGAGCTCGCAGCAGATAACAAGGCTCTGGCCGAGAAGATGGCCAGGCTTGAAAAGCAGATTGGGAGTCGATTAAACAACTTCGAGCAGGTTGTGGGGAAGGTAGCCGAGGCAGTCAATGTCGACACCAAGGTGTACACATCTCACGACCACCCGTTCACAGAAAATATTATCTGGGTGCCGCTGCCAGATAAGTATAAATCACCCCCCATTCCACTATATGACGGAATGAGTGATCCAGATGATCATTTAGAGGTCTACACCGGACATATGGTTCTCCACGGATATCCTGAGGAGATCATGTGTCGAGCGTTCAAGAATCATCTCTCTGATTCTGCTAGGAAATGGTTTAGATCCTTAAAGCCTAACTCTGTAGCGAGTTGGGACGATTTGAAGAATGTCTTCTTAACTCAGTTCATAGGAGTCAAGAAGTATATCCCGTCGAAGCAGAACCTTTCAAGGGTCTACCAGGGGCCAGACGAGTCTCTCAAAGATTGGATCGCGAGATTCGGAGAGCAAGTGGCTGCCATAGAGGGAATCACAGATGAGGTAGCACTAATGGGAGCCTTGGCCAGCATGAGGAGGGATATCCCATACAGTACAGACCTCGATCGGAGGCCACCACAGACATATAAGGAGTTCTTGGTGAGGGCTCAAGGATTTATCAACGAAGAAGAAGTCGAGGCCAATGACCCTGAGTGCCGATCGAGCAAGAGCCAAGAAATAGAGGAGTGGTCTACCTCTGAGAAGCAAGAAGGCCAAAAGCGTCGCGGTAATGGTAATGAGGATGAACCTGAAGCTTCGACTCTTAGTCAGCCGGAAGCAAAGAAGCCAAGGCAAGAAAACGACGGAAGGCCTCGACCGTTCCAACGATACGACTCAATACCAACGACTGCAAGGACTTGAGAGATGAAACTGAGGGACTCATCCGCGATGAACGACTCCAAGAATTCGGAAGTAGTAAGATTCAAAAGCTTGTTCATGCCACATCGGCTTATCTACGTTTATCCTTCAAATCCTCAAAGTGGTCGACCCCAAACATAACATGTTTGCCTAAAAACTAAGGTTTTAATTTGGCATGGGGGGCAAGAAGGGATCTACGGACCACGTTCAACAGCAAAAATAAGTTCAAAGAACTTACAACGCCGAGTCCTCTAAGGACGAAATGCTAACAAGCATAGCTAATAGAGCCTCTAAGGATGAGAGGCTAAAATATATATATATTCGACTGTTTGGCAGATCATGACGCTCTCTAATGTTCGACACTCTAGAGCTCCAGCACCTCCCTCGCCCCCTTCAATCTTCCCTCGTCCAGATACTTGACCTCGGCCTCTTTCACTTCTGTTAGCCTCCACTTGCGCTTTGACCTTCTCTAATTCCTCAAGAAGGTCTCATACTTCCCACAAGGCCTTATTCATCTTCCTTGCGTTGGTCTTTGAGGTGAGTTCTTCCGCGTCAAGGACAGCCGTCAGGATTGTCCCGATTCGGTCCATCTCATTGCTCCGACCCTCGACCTTGACTATGTCAGCGAGGACGAGGGAGAGGATAAGAGCCTGCAAAAGTGAATAGGAGGACCTACTTAGAGTAGAGAGTATTAAGGGAAAACCATGAAGGTCAGCTTGCAGAAGGAAATCCAAGAAGGTCGAGGCTTACATGTATCTGGTGAGAGACTCTTATGTTGGTGGTCGAGGAGAGAAGAAATGTTGGCGTCGAGCATTCCGAACAATACGCAAACAACAAAAGGTAAGTTTCCTAGTTCGTATTCTTCTATTTTCTAACCATCCTCATGTAGGTATCATCATGAGCTAGCGTGAAAGTATAAAAGAAAGGCAGTCTCTACAGGGCTAATGCAGGAAAACAAAGAGAAAATGAAACTTGATCCAACAGTTGAAATTCAACTCTCGACTGCCACCTGCTAACATGATCGACATTACTGCTCCACAACTTGAGAAACCAGCAATAATGATGGTGTTGTTTGGGAAAAGTAACTGCCAAGCTTACCAATGAATGATTTCTCGACTTGCCATAGCTTGAAACATCACGATGTAATATTCCAAGCTGGGGGGCAATTGTTACACCATGGTCGACCATTCAAGCCACCTACTTTTGTCGTACGCATCGAGAGCTCCGAAAGTCAGGACAAATCCCTGATGTCGAGAACTAACAGTTAGGGAGATGTCTCTGGGTCGAGGAGTCAAGGTGTTGGAGTCGAGAAGTGCTTAAGGTCCTCTCAAGACCTTTGCGTCGTTGAAGTCGAGAAGTATGCTAAAAGCCCTTTGAAGCCTCTAGGTCGAGGAGTCAGTAATTAGATCAGACCGGAAGCAGTCCAGTCAAATCCAGCAGCGGTCTTGTCAACTCGAAAAGAGAAGTATTGATCCGACTGCTACTGCAGGAGTCAGGAAATCAGGCGGCAGACAGGAAGGATCAGCCGCATTTCCCGGAGCAGCCATCATGAAAACTCACCTACCCTCACGCGGATCAAGGACAGAATATGGCTTCCTCCTTGGGAACGGGGAATACGTATTCACATGTAAAGGCCTATAAATAGAGCCAAGAAAACCGAGAGAAATGAGAGAGACCATTTCATGAAAAAAGAAAAGAGAGTTTGTAACCGGTTGAAAGATTAGTGCATGCACAAGTGGATTAGGCAAAGAGTTATTGCCGAACCACTATAAAACTCTTGTCTCCCGTGTGTTATTTTTGTGCATTAATCCTTAATTGAACCGCGAGTGTTTTTGGGAGAGGTAAACACGAGTTGTCGGAAAAACACCGTCAACAACTAACACTAAATATTAGTAATTAGCGTCAATGTATTAATGCAAAATTTGTATATACGGGGTTGTTTGAACTTGAAGGTTATGTCGTTGATGAGAAAGTTGAGGTACAGTAATAATGCAAGAAGAATGATTGAAAAATAAACTTAAAAAAAAAATGCATGGTTCCTACTTCCTATTTTGCCAAGAAGTGCTTATAAACTCTGTTCATTACATGGTTTCGTGTGTTTTTCTTGACTCCCATATCACAAGAAGTTGATTCCATGTGTTTTTTTTTCCTGGAGTTAAATTGTGCCAAGATGAACATATTCTGTTGTTATTTTGACAGTTGAATGATCAAAGAAAAGATATAGATTAACATAGATGGATTTTTAGGCGTATGTCTTGGGATTAAATCCAAGTATTTTGGAGCATAACACAATCCTGTAGTACAGAGCATTGACTAGTTGGTGTTTTTATTAATATTTTTATACATGATGATCTGCAAGTCCAAGATAAGGAAAAACGTAAGAATTGAAATGATCAGCTTTCTGTCAAAAGAATCTCCAAATAAGAAAATTATAACGATGAGGACCATTGGATAGCTGGCATTGACCAGTCACAAACCCAATGAGCTGCAAGTCTAAATATTAAAAAAATAAAAATAAATAAAAAAAAAGTTCCAATTCTTCATTATTATGTTAAATCTACAAGTACAAAAAGAAAAGAAAAGATATCAATAAGAGAGAGCATATAATATTTTTCTTCTTCTATTGGCATGTGCCTGTCCATGTATATACAAAAAGAAATGCGTATTCCGTGGCAATGAACAAAATAAAAGAGCGAACAAAACTAATTAATGGAAAAGACAGAAAAAAAAAAAAAAAGGCCTTATGAGGAAGAGCTGGCCTCAATACTAGTAGAATAAATTTGCTGATCAGGAATAAACTTGGGTTTCTCTTCAATCCATTTGAGAATCTCCCCAGCATATCTGAGAGCTTCATCAACTGTATCAGACTCCAACCCATTAATCAGCGAAACAAATAGTTTTCTATCCGTCAAAGAATGGAACAATCTCTTAAACATCACAGCAATGTAGTGAAATGCGCGATTAGCTAACGTAGGATTGTTAATGTTGTTGTTGTTGCTGCCGGTGGGATGGTGGCCTATAACAGGACAGAAGTTGGGAAACCATTCGCAACGAGAGAGAGGCACTCTGTCGATCTTTTCTTCAAGAAGATCGAACTTGTTGAGTATCAAAAGGAAGTGTTTCTTCTCAAAGGAGGGATGAGTTATGATGCTCTCGAAGAGCTGCTTGCTTGCCATCATCTTGTTAACGAGAACTCCATTCCCATCATAGTAGAACTCGTCGTAGTCAGACAGTGCCACACAGAACAGGACCATATCGACGTCTTCAAACATCTGCAACCACTTGCAGTTTTCTCCAAGGCTGCTGGAATGCACTCTTATGAGTTGGCACCTGCTGATGATAGCAAGCTATTTATATAAGCAAAATACTTGACACAAAGATACACGAGTATTTCGAAATATGTATGAAAAAAACATTTACTGAGATATTTTTGAATTGTCAAATTTTTCATTAAATTTTTTTTGATCTCATAAATACTAGCTTTCAGTTTAAATTTATTACCACAGAAGTTCCATAGATGTATTCGTTTTTTCAAGAGAGATATTGTTTGAGAATCTAAGCTTAAGTACTGAAATGATGCCATGAATAATCAATGGATGAAACAGAAGAGTTAACCTCATCTTTGGATCGCGTCGAATCGGAGAGTCGACAATACTATCTTGCTCCAATTTGGGACACGAAAACTCCACGGACGCAACACTGTTGGATGAGGTGATTCCCTCGGCATACAAGATATCCGTGTCAGAGGGCTCATAATCTGTCCTTGAAATCTCAATGGCCTGCCAAGAAGGGAAAATTCTTGAGATTGTATAGGAAACTTCTGCAATCTGATTATGATTGGGAAACATACTCATATCCAAATTTATTTACTCTATTGAGAGAATAATAGTCAAGGAAGAACTTTTGTGCTAGCCAAAGCAAAAAGAAAATAGAACCACAGCCAAATTTAGGATGATCACCGAGCATGAACTGACCCGATTGAGGAAATATGTAGCAGCTCGGGGAAGCATTTCCAATTCGTTCCTCCGGTTATAGGTTGCTTGGATGGCAGCGTCGTTCCAGAGGTCCTCGACGAATTGTGCATATTCACGAGTGGCAGTTGGAAATATGGCTTCCAAATTTCCTGATGCCATAATTTTAAGGAGCCAATCTGAGAAAGCTTTCAGACGTGGGCCAATAGAATAGATTGTTGTTTCATCTATCTGCTCTGCACTCCCTGTTGTGAAATAATAAATTCAGATGGTACTTTGAAAGGTAAATGAAGCATCTTCTTAAGCAAGAAAGAAGCACTAAATGCATCCCTAAGCAGCAAGATGAATTCACAATATGCAATTACTAAAAATATATTCTGCAAATATAAAGTAGAAAATAGAATTTGACATCACTTTAACTTAATGGAGTCAAGATATAATCAATTCACATTGTACCTGAAGGACGGGGTTGGTCAGATAGCCGTCTCTTTTGCTTCTGTATCAAACTTTCTTCTTCGAATTGTTCTCGTCCCTCTAGCAGTATACCAAGATAGCCATACAGCTTGCTTTGGATCATCAATTTAATGTTTTGACGCTCTTCTTCAGAGAAAGGAACATTGTATAGAATCTTCGCCTGGAATAAGAAAATAATTTGTTTCAATTGAAATCAAAGCACACTATTCGGGTTTCATTCTCAGTAGTCGCAATGTGCAAATTGAACAAACGAAACCATGACACACTTTCAACACAAGACTTATCATGGAGGCAAAAGAAAAAGAGGGTTCTAGAAAGGCATGGAACTCTTCCAGGAGGGACAATTACCATAAACCAAGTAAACAGATTACTAGATGAGAACAAAGAGAAGCACAGATTATTATTAAGAGGCTTTCAGCCATGTAAGACTGACAATACATCAGCACAAAGTACTCAACAGTGAGACGCGAAGTTATTAGCATTTCCCTGTACATATATTTTTATCTAACCTGTTTGAATATAGTACTTGTGCCAGATTGATCAGAACCAACTAGGAGAAACTTGTTTAGCTTTCTCTCCTCAAACTGAGCTGAACGAACTCTATCCCCTTCTTCCGTTGTCAAATTGGAAGCATCAGAAGGAATAGGCAAATTCAAGAGAGCACAAGCTAGCTTGACAGTTGCCTATGAAAAGGAAAACAAAAAAGTAGCCTCACAATTATTTAAAGCTTCTTGTATGTAAGACTAACTATGGAAATGAAGCATGTAATTGCACTGATAATAGTAATAACAGGCGTCTCAATATAAAACATGGAAACATACCTTATCCCATATTTTCCCTTTCACTTTGTTCATTCCCTCTTCCTGATAGGACCCATCTGGATTTACCCAATAGTGGAGATCTCCTTCACACGGCACACCTGCCAACTGCAATAAGTTCAAATAAAAACTCATTGATCTCATGAGGATTCACAATCAAAGAAATGAACTTGAAAAGTTTATGCAGTAAAAACAAAACACCTTAAGTATCCAAAGCTCTACTTCAGTTATCTCCCTATTGTTTATCTGAATATTTGTGTTGCCGTTGCTAGCATTCCGTTTTAAATTGCCACCAACGTTCAGCTGGGGACTAATAATTTGGGAATACACACGTCCTTCCTGTTTCATAAATAGCGTAATAAATCACAACCGATCATCTAAGAGAGAAACATAAAGTTTAAACTTCAAACTCACGAAACACACAGAAATAGAACATACAAGATTCACGGACAGATCGATCACAAGGAGCCTCAGGAAGAGATAACAACAAAGCCTATAAGTGATATTTACTGTAAGTGGTATTTAAATGTCCACAAATTCCTGTCCAATCAACAGTTGTCTGGATAGAATCACTTGTTCACTTACGGACTATGGTATTACCTCCTCCTAAAAGTCGATCTGCATGCGGGTTTTGTTTGTTCTGCTTCTTTGTGTTATTATCAAAAACATATAATTTAGAAAAGACATTATTAAAAGAGTTCATTTTTACCTTTCCCCAAAACCCAGACACATTATCATACCAATACGATCCAGGTTTCAGCTTCCTTGGTGGGTTTTTACAGCTCTTCAAACGCGCAAGCTCCTCTTGACTCAGAGGCTCCCCGTTAACAAAGACCAAGTTCGCAGGCAACTGATTGACTTTGCAAACAACCTCGGCTTTCATAATCTGCTCAACTTCCAACTCCGTCAACAATCTCTTCAGCAATCTAGAGCATTTTCCCAGTTTCCCTCTTCTCCCCTCATCAATCCTGTACCCAATACAACTAACGCATTTCCTTCCCTCAGGCATCGACCCCATGGCTCTAAGGACACAGCCGAAGCAGTACTTGGCACCGCAAACGATGCAAATCTCCTTCTCCGTGAATCGGTTCCCGTTGTGGCACCGGTAACATGACCCCTTCTTGCCTGTTCTCACGGCCCTCGGCGGTCTCTCCTCCACCGCTTCCGCCTCCGCCTCCGCCTCCGCCTCCACCGAGTCGCTCCACTCGTCTTCCTCCACGGATCGCTTGCGCGCGTGGCGAGGAGTTTCGCCTGTTTGACCGTCTTCTTCGTTTTCTCCCTCTTCTTTGTGAGAGAAGACATCGGAGGAGAGGCTCGATTCCTCCGCCGATTCCCAATTTCTAGGGTTCATGTAATCGCCGTCGCGGGGTAATTCTACTATCTCCGACGGGCTCGGTTGGAGCTCCGGTTTCCTAGATTTGACGATAGGCACGACGACCGGGACGGCGAGATCACGGAGGAGGGAGGAAGAGAGGGCAGCTACGGCGACGGCAGCTGTGGGGATTTGGTCAAAGTCAACGGGGGAGACGTGAGGGATGTTGTACGTGACCGGAGGCCCGGTGTACTCCAACGCCATCGAGTATTCCAAGTTGAGAACATCATCGTTTTCTTCGACGACGGCTTTCGGAGTCGCCAAAGAAGGATGAAGCTTTCTCAGAATCGCAGCCATGGCCGACCCAAAAACAGAGGCAAAAACAAAAAAACAAAAAAACAAAAAAAGAAAAGCAAACAAAGCAGCTATTTCCAATTCACACCATTGGCGAGCCTGAGAAGCTTAGCCAGCAGTTTCCACGACCGACGAAGTCGAACGGCAGGAAAACGCCATTCTCTGAGAAGAAATGTAAGAGAGAGAAAGAAGAGAGAGAATGGTTGTGAAAGAATTGGTCGTTTGTAGGATTAGAGAAGAAGATTGTTAGTCAAGTAAGTTGCTTCCATTAAAGTCAGCGAGTGAGAGGATCGTTGACTCGTTTGACTTTCATAACAATTGGAAATTGCTGGGAATCGAACACGGGAACGGCAACGCTTTTGGCGCGTACAGCGTACGTTGACTTGGTCAAACATATTCCCCTGAAAACGTTTCTAGGGAAACATATATAGATTTTTGCTTTTACTTGTTGTACGTTGGAGATTATTTGACTACTGAGGGTAATTTTGACCATTATGTATAACTGAAGGAGGTATATTTACGTTATGAAGGGACTTGGAGCAGAGTACTTTTCTTTATGGCACGTGGTACACACGGCAGCGGGCAGTATAATGAGAACGCGTATAAAACTTAAATTTTGTCTCTTATGTCCGACGTGTCATCAGTCCGGGAGAGGTCAATTTTCCCGCCGCGTTGACTCGGTTACGTCACTCGTTGAGTGGCTGGTCGTGAACAACAGTATTGAGCTCATTGTCACAGGCGGCCCAAGGGAAAGGCCACTAAGGCCGTTGCATTAGCCCCTGATGAGCAAAGGCCCCATCTTTTTTATGAGAAATAGTAGAAGATAAGTCAATATAAAAAGCTTAATATATAGGTCAATTTTTAGTTATAGAAATTAATATGTCATAATTTGTTAAGTTATGGTTTATAATCAGATAAGTTATAGATAAATTTGTTAAGTTATGAATCATAACCAGACAAGTTATGAACAATAACTTATCAAGTTATGGTTCTTAACCATATAAGTTATAGACGAAAATAATAATTTGGCATATTTATTAACTTATATAAACTATTGATCTATTAATTTTAATTAATGTCAAGTCTTAACTTATTTTTCTCTTTCTCTCCTTTTTTAGTTGCACCAGGTAGTCGGGTAGCGGCCCAATACAAAATTTTGAGTCCACTTTTTCTAAGAAATTTTGACAAATATTCTTACACTCGTGCTTTTTTAAAGATAAATTTCTTTTTTTTTTTTTTTGACAAAGGATCGATTTCCTTAAATAATTGTTTTTGGTTTTCCAATTTTAACCTTAAATAGTTTGTGTGCTCTTCTTTAGAGAGCTTTGATGGAAAGATTTTTACGGTCTTTCAGGGGACGTTTGTTTCCTATATTCATCATTGATTCTGAATCATGATTCATGGTTCTTTACAGTGTTTTCTCTCACAAAAAATACATGTAAAATAAAAATAGTTATGAATCATGATTCTGAATACATAAACTAAACGTCCTCTCAATTTCTTTCTTCAATCATTGATTCCAGACAAAAAAAATTTGGCACCACTTTCATAAAAAATAATAAATAGTAATGAACTCACGGTAGCAAATCTAAAGTCCATTGCGTTTAAGGTTACAGTTTCTAACCGGGTAAGGTGAATGAAAGCTCATTTTTTGTCTTCTTGAGTACATTGCCTTTGTGTATGAAAAACTCTTAAAAACAACTAGGCCTGTTTAAAAGGTATGTTTTAATTTTGACGCTTAAAATTTAAATTTTTATGAGAGAAAAATATTGTATCAGAATCAATAATTTAAATTTAAGTATATAAAACAAACGAGTTCTTAAGAAACAAAACTTAACAGTACTCCCGTATATTTTTTAACACATAGCCAACGGTAAGTGCGTTTGATTTGAAGAAATTTGTTCTATTTAACAATTTTATAGTGGAGGTAGAGCATCCTAATTTGAGCATCCTCATTTGCAAAATAAAATCAACGAGTTAAGTTTAACTACAGTTATAAATATAGATTAGAATTTAAGCATAACT
This sequence comes from Morus notabilis, assembly GCF_000414095.1. Taxonomy (NCBI): domain Eukaryota; kingdom Viridiplantae; phylum Streptophyta; class Magnoliopsida; order Rosales; family Moraceae; genus Morus; species Morus notabilis. The sequence continues at coordinate 1,092,675 of NW_010361020.1, read as the reverse complement.
AACTTTAGTTAAATGAAGAAATTAACAATGGGATGAATATTCTAGTATCACTGAAATAAAGTTAAAATAAATACTTTGAACTCTCCTTATATAGGTTTCAGACTCGTTTATCTTTTGCTTCTTAACCAATGTGAGAAAAGGCTCCTTTTTTTTATTTTCCCAAAAGCCTAACGTCTTATTCATTTTTCTCATTCGAATTGAGAACTTGAGTTAAAAAGTTAATTCATGTGAGAGAAAATATTATAGTAGAAAAAATTAAATATAAATTTTTGTAAGAGAAAACTCTTTAGTAAAAACTTGAGTTTTAATTCAAACTAGCGAAATAAACGGGGCCTAATAATTTTCACCTTTGGCTAAACATTATTTTACTATCATAAAATTACAAGCATCATATTTTGCATATTGTACACAAACATTCTCAACCTATTCAAATTTTTTTTAATCCTTATTCTATTGTCCTAAAGTTACAATTTTTGTTTGTTCTCCTATTCATCGATTATTAAAAGAGTTTGTTGTTTGATTTCATTGATTATAATAGTGAACATCCTTATTAAGTGATAATCTTTATTATAGGTTAAAGTATTAAATTATTGTTAGTCCATCTTCTAACAGCTTAAACTTTTGGAATAAATGGGTAAACTAACATGGTATCAGAGCGGGAGATTATGGGTTCAAACTCCCGTAATTGCACTCTTTATCCCCATGTCATCATGTGTTGGGTATTTAATATATCACGGGCTTAAATATTCACGTGTTGGCCTTTTCAATTAATTTATCCACACAATTGTCCATTGTCCAGCCTACGCATGAAGGAGAGTGTTAAAGTATAAAAATATTGTTGGCTCACCTCCTAACAGCTTAAGCTTTTGGAATGGATTGGTAAACTAACATTATAATGACCATCTTTGCATATTGAAGGCAAATATTGCTGACTATTTCCAAATTTTAATATGTTTCATTATTATAAAGTTTTAGTTTTTATGCCCCTGTTAGTAAGACTGTTAGTGTCATGAGAAATTATACACATGCTTTTAGATACTTTTACGATAAAATGAAATTGTAGATAACTTTTAATTTGAACACAATATGTAAGCATTTATGTAATTTAATCCTTTCTAGGGACCCCCATTTTCGATGTTTTATTTGATAAAATTTTTTACGTATAAACTGTATATTATTTCGGTGAATAAATTAACCACCTTTGTATAAGTAAAATCACTGGCTTAAACATTTTTCAACTAGTGACTAACTGATTATTTGATAAATAAAGTTTTTACATATTCCAAATTATCTGATCAAAGAATTAAAGCAAACTACTAATAATCTACTTTGGAGTAAACTTGCAGTTTAAAAGATCAGGAAAAAAATCTCAACACAAATATATAAGTAATTAAACTGAAACACTAGCCTATTTTTAAGTAAACGAATTGCTTAAAAAAGGGGAAACATTCTTCATGCAAACACAGAATAAAGTAAATTATTGGTCTACTTTTGAGTAACCAGTGGTTTAAAGAAGTATAAAAATAGGAACTTTCCGCACAAGCTGATGACTTTGGAGTTTGGACCGAGGAGACTTAAGACGGCATCGGCGGCGAGGGGAAGGAGTGAGAGGTTGTCGTTGCCCCAGTTCAAGAAGACAGAGAAAGGAAATGAGAGAGAGAAAGTGAGGGCTAAGGTTTATTTAGGGTTACTTTTGGTATTTTAAATATTGAAAATGGTATGTTTGAAAGGAAATTATAAAGTGATATTTCTCCCTTTTTTTAAATAAGAAAAATGACCGTATTTTTATAATGAACTCATTTAGGCCCCCCCATCATTCCTTTCAAAAAGATATAACCTTAATTTCTTGGAGATAGTACGGTACGGTATGAAAAATGTCCTAGTGGTAGCCCTATATATTAGACAATCACATTTGTGTTGAGTTCTTTTTTTTTTTTTTTGCACTTATATATATTTATATATTATTTTGATGTAATTTTAGTTAGATCTAATGTTTAAAAACTTACATTACTGTCATAGAAGGCTCCTAATTTCTGCTCTAATTCCAAATACACTTTTTTTTTAAGGATTCCAAACACACTTTCGTTCTCAAACACTGTCCTATTTTAGTCAATTAGGATTAAAAAAAATTAAATTAAAAAAAAAAACTGCTTTGGTCTCCAGTGTTACAGAAGTTCTGTAGAAAATAGTGTTAGAAATAATATGAGAATTTCCATTTCTGCATATAAGTGCACGTTCAAAAATATGCTTTAGTTTTTTTGGGACAAATCATCAAGATTCAAGAGGGAAGCTCAGCCTTTGGAAATTTCTGAAGTAGGCAGACAAGTTGTTTGCCACGTACGTTATATATCTTATGCATTTAGGATAAGACACTTCCCAAAGTGACTTGCCAATGTGAAATTGTGAAATATGCATGAAACATAGTTTTATCGCGCGTTTTTGTTACCGTTGACGGTAGAATTTCGTCAACAAGATTACGCCGGGTTATCTCCTTGTGTTCCGTCGAGTTGCTGGCCCTATTATTGTTATGTATTTAGATTAATGCTATAAAGCGTTTGTTTAGAATGAATATGATGAGAAGTGTAAAGAACAGTGCCCGAATAAACACATAGAAATTTTATAGTGGTTCACTCTATAAGAAAGAGTTACATTCACTGTTTGTTGTATTTCTCTTTGATTCTCAGATTACATAATCCATTCTCTCCCCTCTTTGGGGCTTTTCTCTTTTTATAATCTATGGATCACATATCGACCCCCTTTTGGACGGACTGACACAGGGATTTTAATGATGACTTTGCCCCAAGTGGCCTACCATCTTATTTACCTAGACTGTAGTCTGTCAACGCCTTTTGCACTGTTCACTTACCCCTTTCGTCCACTATTGCGGCTCTGGGGATCCTCCTTTGATTTCATTGGTCCTCCACAGGTGGTTTATGGGCCAGCAATCATTTCCTGGTTGCTGACATTTTCCAAGTCCATACGCAATCTGGGGATTTCCCCTTGTCCACTCAGGGGACTTTCTGGGGACGTGGACCCATATTCATGCGGTCTGCTCTTTGCGCCTACATAATACAATGTCAGCCGCAGGCTCCCTATCAGTCAACCCTATCATGGTATCTCTGATGTGAACAAGTCATGTAGGCCTCGACTGTATATGGGGTCGACGGTCTTATGAGTCGTCCCGTACAATCGACCTTTTCACCATAAAGAATTCCAGGCGACGACAGCTATCTGACGTGACTAACATGAGGTTACGTGGCCATTATTGTTGTCCGACGTGTTAGCACACATTTTTTCACACAACAATTACTTTTGCATGAATTACGTGTGAATCATGAGTGACTACTAAATGGGAAATAAAAAAATAAAATAAAAAAAGTCATGGCTACAAATTTTCTTTTCCGCTGAAAATTGTAAGTTGCAATTTCAACACATGGAAATTTGGTCTTCGACAATTTTGAGGCATTTGCCTCCTTTCTCCAAATTATAATTCTTTATTTTTCCATGCCAATTCGATCCCCTCTTTGTACACATAAATTTTTGGCAATGAATTTACGTATGTCTAGTAGTCAATTTCTTTTATCACAAAAGAATAAAAAAGAAGTCATTAGCCTTTTGATGCCAGATTCGATCCCCTCATGGTACACATATACATTTTTTTTTTTTGAAGGAAATTTATTCAAGGAAAAGCCAATTGAACATATTTTAATATTGCAGAAATACATGATAAAATTTTGATATATATGTTTGTATTGACAGTGGTTTTCACACTCACAGTAACCTCTCACGAATTAATTAGGGATTAATACTGTAAATTAAGATAGAGAAGACAAGAATTTATAGTGGTTTGGCAATATTTATTGGCCTAGTCCACTTGTGGATGCACTAATATTCTATTGATTACAACTTCTCCGGTGATAGTTGAATAGTGCGTCGTCCCCTTAATGAATTTCCATGGCTCTATTTATAGGCCTTGTACACATGAGAGACCTCCTCTGCATTTCTCGAGGAGATCATCCTCTATCCCTTAATTCTGGGATTTGATAATTGTATTTTCATGATTACAGCTTCCTAGTCAGGCGAACCACTCTTACCAGCTACCTGATTTCCTGACTTCAACAGTAGTAGTTGATATAGTATATCTTTCCTTGAGTTGACGGGATGTGATCTTAATTTGATCTCCCGGTCTTATCTAATTCTTGACTCCTCGACGCAAAGGCTTCAAGGGGCTTTGTAGACTTCTCGACTTCAACGATACAAAGGCCTCAAGAGGACCTTAAGCACTTCTCAACTTCAACGCCTTAGCTCTAAGAGCCCTCCTTAACCTAGAAACATCTCCCTAATTGTTAGTTCTCAATGTCAAGGATTTGTGCTGGCTTCCGAAACTATCGACGCGTACGACAAAAGCGGGTCGTTTGAATGGTCGACCATGGTGTAACAGTTTGCATGACTTTGGAATTACTCTTTGAATGAGTGGGGCACTAATATTGTTATGTACCTAACAAAAATTAATTATCTATTATTTTTTTAGTGCACAATTCAAAAAGGAAGAAAAACGTGAAAAATATAATTCAATACAATGTGTGTTGGATTCTGTAAGGAAAGAAAATTATTTTCATCTCTTTCTTTGCTTAACAAATTAATTTAATTTAAATGTACTTTACTCCAAACTAATTTAATTAGCCCTCTTCATATTTAAAGTTTTCACCGTCCTAGTACATTTTTTTTCTCTTCATTATCTTTGAATCCTCAGTAATCCAACTTACGTGGCATTAACATGCGCACACGTCTCCTTCTAGATTTGAGGTTTAGAGTTCGAATTTCCTACCGCTACAGCATGGGAAGGCTTTCGTATCGGTTCAGAGCCAACGTTTTCCACGCCCGTAACCCGCTAATATATATTCACAAACTTGAACAATTGATATCATCAAATTGAAACCCAATAAAACATTAGTTGTACAAACTTGACATATGTACACCTATACAAATCAAGAACTACTCACTCAATCTTCCCTAGGAGGACAAGAAACTTGCAAACAAAAACCAGTCAATCTTGTCAACAATATAGTCCCCCAGGAAGCAAGCAAAAAAAAAAAAAAATGAAAATGAAAAACAAATGTATAACACTATAATCTCCTTTCCTTTTGGGTAATTTTTCACTTTGAAGCAAAATTGTACTTTTTGGTAAAAAATCGTATATACGTATTCACACGCATTTTGTCATTTGTCCAAATAATTGGTAACTTGAAACAGCAGCTAACGACGTCGACCTATTCCATCTTGCGTGGCAAGCTCCTACTGGCCCATTCCCAAAAGGACGGCCAAAAAGGGTATTTATGATGGGGTCGAAAGTCTAGCGACCTTGACAAATAAAACGGTTGGGGACCACCAACGCCGCCATGTACGCGGCCACCCCAACAGACCCTATCCGGCGTGTGGTTCACGATCGTCTTGGGAGCGTCAGATTATTCCCAGAATGTTATGTGCCTTCTTTGTTTTGGGCTGCTGATGACCTCTCCGTTAGAACGGACGACAAACCGACCAACCCCATTGTGGCCGTTGGGCGAAGGCGCGTAGCCATTACTCGGGCACTGCTGTTCCCAGGCCCTCATCTGCTTCAGCTCCGGCACGTTCTCCGACACGCGCCACACTTTCACCGACTTATCAAGGCTTCCGCTATACACTCTCCACCGCTGATCGCGATCATCACCGCGCTTTTCATCATCGCTCCGATCTTCCTCTACAGCCAGGCACTTAACCGGCCCAGTGTGGCCCGTCAACACCGAGAGGCAGGCGTGGGCCCAACTCGCGTCCCTCCTCCACACGCAAATATTCCTGTCCGCCGATCCACTGAAGACGAGATTCCCCGCGGTGGCCAAGCATAGGACGGCCAGCTTGTGTCCCCTGAGGACGCCCCCATGCGATAACCGCTTCTCTCTAACCCAGAAGTTTAATAGCCCGTCCGACGAACCGCAGTAAACGACGCCGTTTTCTTTATTAATAGCCAAAGCCGTGACCGCGCTCTCTTGCCTCAACAAAATCTGGAACAAGAAATGCCTGCTCGTGCCCGATTCCCCTTGGAGCTCCCTTCGCCACGCCTTCACCGTCCCGTCGGCGGAGCCCGTGAAAACCAACGAATCGAACCCCGAAACGACTGCGTTCACCGCGTCGTCGTGCGCCGTTATTGACTCGAGGCATTTTGACGTCGCGATTCTCCATACCTTTAGGGTCTTGTCCCACGACCCGGAGTAGAGTAATCCTTGCTCCTCGTTAAGACTCATGCAGGAGACGGCGTCGAAGTGCCTGATTCGGAGGACGTTACGGCGTCGTCGGACTTCGACGTAGTTCTTCGGGTTTACGGAGCTCTTGAGGGAGTCTTTGAAGGAAGGTAAGCTTCCGATGCGCTTGTGGAGTTTTGGATTCTTTTGAGATGTTTTCCAGACGCGGATTTTCCCGTCCTGGTGACCGGTGAAGATTCTATCGCCGGAGATCACGATCGCCTTGACTAATCCGCTACTGCATTTGAATCCGGTGAAGTCCTTGAGATTCTTCCACACGCGGATGTTCTTGCTGTCCGATCCGGTGTAGAGGAGGTCGCCGGAGACCGCCAGAGAGTACACGTGGCCCTCCTCTCGGACGAGAGATCCGATCAATCCGTTGCGAGGGAAGTTCTCGCCTTCGAAGGGGCTGAAAATAATCGGTGATGACGTCATCCACGGGGATTTCGTGTACGGAGAGCTCTGGCTATTCCACGGCGACATGGCGTACGGCGATACGCTGACCGACGGTGACGCGCTGCCGGTGTAGTAATACCCAGGGCTCATAACCGCTGCCGTCGTCGTTGTCGCTGGAGAGAAGCTGCTGTGGCGTCGCGACGACATGTCGTTTCCGTTACCGTCGTCGCGGTCGCGGTTGGCTGTGCTATCACGCCTCGGTGATAGGACGACGTCGTTTGGGTCGGAATGCAATAAGGCTCCGAATTTTTGCCGGTGAATAGCAGGCCGTTCCACCACCGCCATCGTACCGCCTTTTGCGTTTGTCATCTAAAATCGGAATCCGAGAAAATTGATATCAGTTTTTGATTGTTTGGAGTGGAAGAAAGTGAGGGAAAATTTTTTATTTTTCGGGTTATGAAAGACGGGTGAAAGGAGAGAGAGAGGGTGTATAAATAGGTGTTTTGGTGGTCGTGAACAGGTGACACGTAGAAAACGAGACGTGAGCGTTTGGGAACCGGGAAACCGGGTGTGCCGGTGAAATTGGTTATTTTGGGTTTGAATTTTATTTGCAGCGTTTAATCTTCACACGCTAGTTTGGGAAACCGTCGCGGGGTTCTTCTTAATTAACCACGTAAGGACTAAGGTATAGGAAGCGTCATCAAACCAAGGTTGTTGACTTTTGACTTTTTCTTGTTTTCGCAATGAATGACTTTTAAAGGGCACGTTCGTGTTTTGAAGTATTAGGAATTTTTGAAGTTGCTAGAACGGCGTCGTTTTTAGCGTTTCAAATTCTTCAGGGAAGTTTTTGACAGGTTTCTTTCCGGTATATATGCACATGGGTCATATTATTAAATTTTTTTTTATGACAAAGTAATTATGGTCAAATAACAAATATTTATTAAAAATTTCGTTTCGATATGCAGAATAGTAATAAGTGTTATAATTTTACTAAATAGTGGAATTAGTAAATATGTCAATATTACATTTTGATGTGAGATCGACTTGCGTCCATTTGTTCAGATACTGCTCACGAACTGATAACTCTAGAATTGAAAGATCATAAAAAGCAGTAATTTAAGCACTAATAATAATGTTTATATTGCATATGGAAGTTAGAAGCTATATGATCACAAACTTTTTGTATTACCACCCCAGATGTCCTTGGCTGATTAGTTTAGCAAATTAAACATTAATATAATGTCTATTATTACAATGCTGATTAACTTGAACCTTCAACTAAAGTGGGGAACAAGAAATCAAGTGAAAACAACTAATTTTTAGAATACTCAGAAGAAGAAAAAAAATAGATAAACAAAAAAAAAAAAAAAAACCTGTGATTTCGTCAATATAATAATACTAGTGTACTTGACTAGACATAATTATCTACTTAATTTCCAATAGTTATGGACAATAATTTAGGCCAGCCTATAATCCAAAAAGCGTATTTGTTTAATTTGGTAGGTTATCCTCAGTCATATTCCTCAGCTTTTTAATGTGCTTAATTTCCATCTTTAAGTCCAACTTGCCATATTATTCAAAAAAACATTCACACATATGGATAATATACTGTAGTCTGCATGCTATTTGTCATAAGAATTGAAATTATAGAGGAATTGGATCGTATGAATGTATGGTTTTGAGGAATTGGATAAACACAAGGCCAACTGTTACATTAATATATGATACACAAATTGTCAAAAGTGTACTATGCAGAAAAAAGCGTTACACTTTTCAATAACTTCCATTTAAATCACCGGCCGAAAAGTCATTGAAACGGTTGACGTCGTAGTTAGAACATCGTCGTCGTTCTCTGGCATGGCAAATATTCTTGAGCTAGTATTCCTAAGAGATAAGACATCCTCGATCAAGCTGGTCCATACATGTATATAAATATATTATTGTCGCTATCGCAGAGCTTATTATTATATCTCAATATTTTAGTGATGATTGGGACCTTTTCGTGATTAAAGACATGTTTAATTCGCTGATTCGAGTTTTTAATTTGAGTTGAGATATGATTTTGGCCCCGTTCATTTTATCGATTCGAGTTTTGTTACAATAAAAAGCTCTCAGAAACATTCACATCTATCTTTTTTACTACAGTAAAAAGCTCTCATATAAAGTCACATCTCAACTCGAATTAAAAACTCAAATCAGCGAACTAAACGGGCCCTTCATTTGAGAGCTTTTTACTGTAGCAAAAAAGTTAGATGTGACTGTTTATGAGAGCTTTTTGCTGTAGCAAAACTCGAATTCTAAATTTAAATTGATAAAATAATTGGGAAAGTCAAACTTCCACGACTTGTAGTTCATTCTTCTTAAATCTATTATTTTGACTTTACGGGGGTTTTTTTTTTTTTTCATTTTTTGGGTGCTATATTAGGATTCAATTCAAATATATTCTTATTTTCTACCTCAGTTTGTTCACTTAGCCACTTAATAATATCATATCGCATTAATTAAAATATTTTAAAACATTTTAACTGTCAATATCTTTTAATTATTTATAAGTGAGGATATAATTATAATTTTTTTATAAAATTGATATAATTAAACTTTAATATAGGTATTAGAGGTAGGAAAATTCTAAACGTTGAGTAGGGCACATGTCCCTATTTAATTTGTATAAAATTCCTCTGCGTCATGCGTAGAAACTAAAACACACTATGAAAAAAAAGAAGTATCAATCTCCTTAACATGCTGTTTAACATTTTCATTTTTCTCTACAAGCTTTCACTTTTAAATTAGAGCAAGGAACGTTTGTTCTTTCTTTACTTTATTTTATCAATAAATACACGAATATGTATGTAGTTTTGTTCCAAGTCATAAGTTGGTAAACCATAATATACTTCAAAACTCCTAACCGGCGACGCTTTTCGGCGTTCATTAATTCTTCAACGCCGAGGCGCGCAAAAACCGCGTACTTTCGCCACCACCTAAAGTCTTCGATCGTTGAGCGTGACAAGGACGTTACTTTTGTTGCCAAAAAGAAAAGATACAAAATACAAAACCGATTAGTACTCTTGATATATGAACAGCCACGCATCACTTTTTTTTTCATCATTCTTTTCATCACATTTTACATTTATTATTTTACACGTAAATTCTACTATTTCATTTTCTATTTAAATAATAACATATCATATTAATAGAATTTACATGTCAAACAATAAATACAAAAAAAAAATGATACTAATATTTCTCTAATTTTTTAACATGTTTTTTGATATTAAATTTGTTCAAAATTACATATACAAAATTAATTCAAACCGTTACGGACTTAATAGTCCATGTGAGGCCAATTAGGACTTCATTATTACCACTTGAAGCTAACTCAAATGGTGCGTGAGTATATGCGTGTATACATCAAAGTTTAAATTTTGATAGCTCATTTTATGTGAAAGAGATAAGTCTCATACTGTATATATATTTAAAAAAAATTCAAATCCCACTCTCAATTTAAAAAATATATACATAAATAATATAAAGGGGATATAATCATTTCGGTACCTTATAATAGTGAGTATCCTATATTTTTTATAATATTAAAACGGTATCCAAATTTTTTCAAAAATATCTTCTTAGTACCTAAAAGCTAATTTTTAACACATATAATGTCTAAACTACCATTCTTATTAATTAATAGAAATCAATATTTTTTTTTAAAAAAAAATCTGAATATATTTTAACTTTAAAATTTTTGAAAGAAAACTTCATGATTTTTTTTTCTAGATTTTTTAGTTTTTAGTTAATTAAATAGAAGGAAACTATATTCATTTGCACAACTCAAATCATGACTTGAATTGTGTATGTAAAAATAAAAAATATTGTAGCAAAAAAATTAAATTTAAATTTTTATAAGAAAAAACACTATAAAAATATAACTCGAGTCCTATCTTAAACAAGGCCAAAATCATTTTACGTTTCATAAATCAACTCTACTACGAAAATATTTTTAAAAACATAAAAATGTCATTTTAATATTATAAAAAATACAACATACTAAAAACATATTTTACTATTCTATAAAATAAAAAAATAAAAAAAAACATTTTTTACTATAATACTGGGTGCCAAATTTTATTAATATATAAATTACGCTCTAAATTGGTTATCCGCCATGAAACAGGACATTTTATGCGTGTTGACCAATAATATGACAACACATGTTGATATATTTATAGAACAATTGTGTTAATACATAAGCATGACGAAATCAGCCCAAATATGTGCTCTGACAGCTGTGGAAAAGGAATCTGGTTCTATACTCAGGCAACTGACACGTGGCTAGCTATATGGCCCTCATTGGATGACATAATTCGTTTCTTGGTGCAATATAGTTGGTTTTCCTTTTTCCCTTTTTTTTTTTTTTTGGATCAGGGGGTAGCTATTTTCGATTAGTGGTGCCGTGGTGGTGGGTTCTACGTGCTGCATGAATGTTAATTTCCTTTTCTTATTTTCTTTTGATGATAAATTATTGATCCCTTTTCTTTTATGATATTCTTGCCAAATTTGGACCTTGTGTGTGCATGAATTATGAGAAACTCGTAAGCTAAATTAAGAAATATTATTAACAGAACCGATTACTTTCTTATGTAAATAGAATACAATTGATACGTTTATATATAAATTAATAATTGCTTGTTTCATTGTATGGATGTCGTGACACGTGAATATGCAATTCAGCAAGCAAAATATATAGATTTTGAAATTAGCTAGTCTAGTTATAATAACAAATTATTAACTGGGATAGGAATAATATTATCTTTGATAATAGTTTATATTATCCGATGGATTTGATCTATCGTGTTGTGCAATTTAGTTCATGAGCTGAGACAAGCAAAACATACTCGGTGCGTTACTCAATAATTTCCGGTTGATATTTTCCTTTGTTTACTAATAAACACATAAAATGCCCTAGTGTGGAAAAAGATGAATTTAAAATATATATTATTTTTATATCTATATGTTCAATGAACATATCTACAATTGTTGCCGGTAGGTATAGACTATTAAGTTCTTTTATGGCAGCCTTGTTGAATACTTGCAAACCGGTTTCACAGCATAGTTGACTTTGATGCAATTATCCAAAATATATAATTATACGATCTATTTCTCTATAACTTATAAAGTCACGTAACTGCCTTCTTTCACAAAATTTTCATGTAAAATTAATAATATATCTCTGCTTTTTTTTATGACAAATTATTTAGTTGTTATTATATGGCCGCGGGTCATGGAGCCAAAAATTTACAAGAAGACGAAAATATAAAAAAAAATACATATATATATATGTATATGAATACATATATACACACACAGCAATTCAAACTCGTAATTAACAAGCTAAAAGGTGTTATCATTTCCATTTGCCACTTGGTTATGTATAGTCAAAATGGTAAACTACCAGACTGTGCCTTTTAGCTTTATAACGTTGAGCTTGCCAAATTATACCAAAATAAAACTTTAATTAAACAACAAAGTTGAATTAAAATATTATGTATAAGTTCTCTATATCTACATGAAATATGTCCACGCTAGGAAAAATGTTTAAAATTAAATCTAATAAAAAGTTCTTGCTGTCTGCTTATCTTGAAGCCTAACTAAAATTCAGCAATTTATAAAAGTCAAAAAAGTTAGCAGAGATGGACATAAAGCAGGCAGGTGTCTACATGAAACTATATAATATGATAACTAATACAAAATTAAAAGATCATGAGCACACAGTGCTCGTGGCCGATCTTATAAATTTTTTAAGTTCTAAATTAGGGCTTGCCTCCTAATCATCAAACACGTTCACATTCTTTGAAGCAGATATTCTTCGTCAAATAATCTAGGCAATCAAATCTTGCATTGCACTATTATAGCATGCTTAAGCAAGATATAGATTATAAATTAATTACTACCCTTTCAGAGAAGAACAATACACGTATATATGCTCAGAATAACACACACATATAACATATATAATATATATATATATATATATGTATATATTTATAGGCATATTCAATGAAGTTTTCTTCTTCTTAAAAGTTTTTTTCTTTTCCTTATAATTATCAAACACATTCCCACGTGGCTAAACAAAATTCTCTCTCCAAATATTAAATTAAGCTTAGTTGATTACTTAACAATTGGTTTAATTATAAGAAAAGATTTTAGATTACTACGTAATCAAGAAGACAAGAACGGGAGAAAGGGAGAAGCCTATAAAATAATACTCATATAATTAATATATATGCATAGTGGCAGTTTCTACTTGAATCTAAGAAATTCAGTGGATGTTTATTTCATGTATCCGTCTATGGTTCTGAATCATGGTTCATGGTTCTCTATACTATTTTTTTCTCACAAAAAATTAAAATTTAAAGAATCAGAATAGTGAATCATGATTCTGAATCCATAAATTAAACGGGCCCTTAATTTTGATATTGTTAACTAATCACATGACACATAGCCATGGCGATGAGAATTAGTTATTGAATAAGGTAACTTTTTGTGCCAAATGTATATGTTGCAATGTGGTGATGATCTTTTCTCTTTCTTTTTTTTTTTTTTTTGTTTTTCGCTAATTAAAAATGGGATATTTTTTGTTAACATATAGAATCACCTTTTATTTTACGTAGGGATGACGTACTTGGTGAATAACTAATTACAAGTACATGAAACCTAAGTAACATGGTACAGATAATAAGCAATTGTGTAAAATCAGATACTATAAACTAACCAAAGTGGAGATTTTATTTGTTACCTCTATTTGGAAATGAAATCACTGCAATCCGCTGATTGATGATATATCGATATATATATGTATATATTGATTTTAAATAAAGAGCAGTGCATTATGTAAAATTATTTTTTTTTACTAAAAGGAGCTTTTGAAATATGGTAGTCTTTCTTTTACTTTTGACTGATCACTTTACTTTAATTTGTAAAGACACTTTCAAACAACCAAACTAACTTGTTTCAGTTGACTTTTGTGAGGAAATTAATTGATACTTATCTAAATAACCGGCCTTCTAGATGAAAGATATATACAAAGTGAGAAAAGTTATATGTTGGTACCAGCAATATTAGGGAGGGGCAAGTCAATTTTTTTTTTTAAAAAAAAAAAAGAAAAAAGCTTGATAATATTATATAAAGGGTTTTTAATGGCCTTTCATTATTTGTGGCACAGCGCTCCTAGCCTCAAGTACTACTCTCAATAATATACTGGCTTAAGAGGCAAAAAGGAGAAAAAAGAACATATAGTGCTGTTTAAGCTGGTTTAAAAGATGTTTTGTAATGTCAAAAGTTGTCAAATTATTACCACTTATTTCAAATTATAAGCTAGGAGATATGTATGTGCATGCACTTCAATGATTGGAAAATCATGTTGCCTTGCCATGGATGGCATTTAGGATGTAGACTATAATCTATATGTACTTACCAAGAAAATCTGCTTCTACTATCTATCTAACTATATATATTACTAATTCTTGTGTCCTTTTATTCATGTCTCTCTAATAATATTGTGACACGTTAATTAAAATGTCACGTAAATTAAAAATTCTTATTACGTCAATTAAAAAGTTATAATGTAGTATGTTATTATTGAACAGACAAAGAAAAAGGATAAGAAAAGGGCATATGAACCCAATCCATATATATATATATATATATATATATATATATATCAAAATGAAAAGAAAATCTGGTGCCATTTTGCCAACAAAGTAAGAAAGACAACAGGACACTAGCCCCATTCTCAGTCATTTTTGGTCTTAACCCAACATAATAATGTTGTTTGGAACCAACGTGTTTGTTTGTCCTTTTTCATTATTTTGATATTCCTTCGTCTTTTCTTTTTCTGTACATGCAAATTTCCTTTCAATCTAACGTTCTTATGGGGCTACTAATCACCTTTTTTAATCTTGACTGTTTCTAATAATTTACAATAATTGTCCTTATGCAAGCATTTCATGCCTTAGATCACAAGGGATTCTTGGCACCTCTGGACGTGCCAGCTCTATACCAAACCCTAAAATATCAGTCAAATTTATCATACGTCCTTGGCCAACTCTGCCCTCCAATATTGTTGATTGAGTAATTAAAATATTTTGTCCATCTACGTCTTCCCGCCCTTTCGTCACGCAAAAAAGGTTCACACTCATCAGTTTCTCTTATTTGGTCCTTCTTTCTCTCACAATTTTTTACTTTTTGGTGGCTGCTTCTAGAGTTTAATTTCGGTATTTAGCTGAGCATCACTTTTTTTTTTTTTTTTTTAAAAATTTAATTAATTTAGGGCAAGTACAAATTGCCAAACATGAACGTGCAGAACAAGTGACTTTTTCCATCCAAGTGTACAATAGCGATTAACAAAGGGATGAGATTCGAGACCTAATTTGGAATCAAAATTGGGAGACGAACTCTTGATCAAGATCATGTAAAAATTATTCCTTAAAGTCCCTAAGAATACTAGTGAGAAGTGACATGCAACAAACAATATTCATATTGATAGTAACAATTATCCTTGTATAACTATCTCTTGCTTTGAATGAACCATATGAGACAACAAGTCTAAAGAAGGCTGCTAGAAGTTTTGTCGTTATTCACCTAGATCTCTCTAACCAAATAGGCCATAATTTAAATTTAAAAAAAAAAAAAAAAATCCTAAAATTCTATCCCATAGTGGAACAAATTACAAGAGGAAGGAAGGAGATTTTTCTTTCCTTTGAAAGTAGGGAACCTATTGATTGTATAGCTGTATATATCGATCCTGATGTACATGCCCTATATATAATAATTTTGTTTGTACTCTCGAGACTTAACTTTTTCAAGGTCCCTTTCCACTCATGGTTATTGACATGGTAATGATATACTTAGTCATCATGTTAAAAGACATTTATTTTTTTATTTTTTTGATAATTGATGTTAAAAGACATTTTGTCTTCATAGCTTTAATGTCCCACCACGTCTATGTGGTGGTCTCCTGAGCTCTTCCAATATTTCATGGTCCTTATGCCCATATCCTGAGAACCTCAAATTATTACTACAATACTTTTTAAAGCTGTTACAATTATAATCTAATTTTATAACGTGGAAATCAATCTTAAGCGTTAGTTATATATGTTTACAAAATATATATATCTGAATTTTTAGAAAAAATTTTCAAACAATGATAGCTGACAAAATTTTTTTTTTGGTTTAAAAATTGAGACTTTTTTATTTTATTTTATCATTTAGTAATTGAGATTTAAATTGTATGGTAGACCTTTATACTATTCCTAATGTGCTGTTTACCAGCCGTATAATATGATTCCAAAAGAAACAACATGGCAAAAATATCAAGCGAATCATTGATCAACTAGTGGAGCCAAATCTAGAATCTTCACACCATAATGGAGATATACACACACACACATATACATATATATATATATATATATATATATATATATAACAAATGCATATGATGATTAAAAGAGTAGTAGTGTAGGTGGTGTACACTTGGCTGGCTTTGGAATACGTTTCTTGTAGTAGAGAAAGGTATAGGACCATAATACTACCCCATAGTGGGTAGCCAGATTCTGGACAACTTTTACCAAACAGCAGACAGGGTAGTCCCTAAGGCAATAAAATCAAGAAGTTTCGGCCACTGTTAGTGCTGTACACTTGGTTATGCTTGTATGATACATCTTTGCTAAGCTGGTAATATATAGCCAGAGACATGGACTAGCCAACAACGTGGGAGCAGACAAGTAGTACTCTCCAAGGCCAAGAGAACTTTTCCCACGGTCGAAAACAAGAACAAAATATCATTATGATAATTGGCAAGAGTACTGGTGTTAGGAGCATCAAATTTGCTCAAGTTTGTTTTTATATTCATTTTGTGTTTTTTCTTTTTAATTAGGTCTTTGGTTCTGAGTCAGTCCTATCATGTTAAACGGTTATCAACATACATAATGTGTGAGCATTTTATCTCTTATAATTATCTGAATACGCCACCTAATATATATTCTTATAACTTTTAACTTAAAAAAATAATAATTTTATAGTATTAAATGATTAGCAATGTTACTAAATAATCTTTGGCTTTTTTTGAAAATATGTCCTCCGTTTCTAATGTAGGTTATATTTTGATTGATACAATTATGAATCTATTGTCAATATCGATCTTCACTCACCTAAATTTCACACATCTGACATGCTTAAAAGCTACATACCTGACAAGAGACACTACAAACACACAAAAAATGAGAAATTTGAATAGAAAACCACAACTAGATAAAGATCTGTGTGAACCAAATCCACCACCATAGAATATGAGATCAATATAGATATGTATTATAAGAAAACAAATTAAATAGATAAAATTAAAAGAAAAAATCCTACTTTACTCCCACCCTAATGAAATGAAATTGTCAGAGTTCAAGATGAAGATGGAAAGAGAAGAAGGCAAAAACAAACTAGTATCTTGGAGTTGAGCAGTATTCTTTCATAAAATATTAATATGCCTATCAGCGGCATGTAATTTAGGACTTAGAGAAACTACGGGCATGTTCTTTTGTCCAAAAAACTCAAAAAAAGATAACTCAAGTTTCAATTTTATTCAAGTTCACGTTCTTTTAAGTTTTAACTTTATTCAATTTTACTCAACTTTATTCAAGTTCTAACTTCAACTCAAGTTATAATTCAAATTCAACTTAAAAACTACACTCAAATTATACTCTAAAAGAGCAACCCTTACGACACGTAGTGTTATCTAGAAAAGAAAGGTTTGAACTTTCTACCGCCACGATTGTTATCAACAAGAGATAGATTTTTGATAAGACGTCTTTAAAGTCGTTAAGAGTTTGACATTGGTTTTGGATTTTATAGGATTGACGTGTAGACAATAGATAGATAGACTTGTCATTTTAAACTCCAATGTGTGGATAATTGTTGAGAAGGCATCAATAATTGTGAAATGTGGTTCTAATGATATCGCTAACGCAAATAACTTACTTCGCATTTTGGTGATTTAGGGTCAACGACTTGACTGTGTGATCCATGGTTAACCACTTTGCACCGCGTAGCAGATCTCTCCCTCCAGCACAACAAACTGGTCATGTAAAAACGAAAATCATAAGCATAAATTAGAGCCACCAAAAATAATTTATTTCTCAAACTCTCCTAAAAAACAATTAAATAGATTTTTGACTATATAGATATATTAAAAAACAAATAAAATTTTGACTATAGATACTATATCTCATTTCTCTTTCAATGCGCGCGAGCAAAAATTGTATTGGCAGCATTATTGCTCTTACTTCCAAGATAAATTAAAATGTTCAATGTAATCTAATGACCCAAGTTCTAGAGAACCTTGTCTTCTTAAAATGCACATTGAGCACAAGGAAAAGCGTCTATGTACAAAATTATGGATTTGTATAGCGAAATTTGAATTCTTGGCCAAAAAAAAAAATGTAGCAGACACCATAGAATGCATTATCTACAACAATAAGTGATGTAGTACAGAATAATCCAATAGGTCCCACTTCGGCCTTGTGATTAGACTCTTCAGTTTCTGCCTTGCTCTCGTTTAGATTTATGCATTCTTAACTCTCTTTTAATTAATGCACTTTTTTTTTTTTAATTTCAAACTTTGTGAGTTTATGGACGAAATTCCTATAATTGTTTTCTGTCCTTAACCGGCACCGTCATGGCACAAATATGAACATCACACTTTACCAGCGTTAAATTCCCGTGAGGCTCGGCGGTGTTTCACCCTGCTTACCTCAGTCTCACACATGGCCATGTTGATCACACAAGCCACTATAAGAAACATGACTATTAGTGACGATAAAAAGTCATTATAACAAATGTAAAATTGTCGCAAATGAAGTTTTAGCGACCACTTGTCATCGCAAATTTGCTGCCGCAATTGATTCATCACAAAAACAATTTTTGCGATGACAGCCAATCGTCGCAATTATATTTGCAACGACAATCGTCGCAAATAAGTCGCTGTAATTATTTCGTATATATATATATATATATATATATATATATATAACAAATGCATATGATGATTAAAAGAGTAGTAGTGTAGGTGGTGTACACTTGGCTGGCTTTGGAATACGTTTCTTGTAGTAGAGAAAGGTATAGGACCATAATACTACCCCATAGTGGGATATATATATATATATATATATATATATATATAACAAATGCATATGATGATTAAAAGAGTAGTAGTGTAGGTGGTGTACACTTGGCTGGCTTTGGAATACGTTTCTTGTAGTAGAGAAAGGTATAGGACCATAATACTACCCCATAGTGGGTAGCCAGATTCTGGACAACTTTTACCAAACAGCAGACAGGGTAGTCCCTAAGGCAATAAAATCAAGAAGTTTCGGCCACTGTTAGTGCTGTACACTTGGTTATGCTTGTATGATACATCTTTGCTAAGCTGGTAATATATAGCCAGAGACATGGACTAGCCAACAACGTGGGAGCAGACAAGTAGTACTCTCCAAGGCCAAGAGAACTTTTCCCACGGTCGAAAACAAGAACAAAATATCATTATGATAATTGGCAAGAGTACTGGTGTTAGGAGCATCAAATTTGCTCAAGTTTGTTTTTATATTCATTTTGTGTTTTTTCTTTTTAATTAGGTCTTTGGTTCTGAGTCAGTCCTATCATGTTAAACGGTTATCAACATACATAATGTGTGAGCATTTTATCTCTTATAATTATCTGAATACGCCACCTAATATATATTCTTATAACTTTTAACTTAAAAAAATAATAATTTTATAGTATTAAATGATTAGCAATGTTACTAAATAATCTTTGGCTTTTTTTGAAAATATGTCCTCCGTTTCTAATGTAGGTTATATTTTGATTGATACAATTATGAATCTATTGTCAATATCGATCTTCACTCACCTAAATTTCACACATCTGACATGCTTAAAAGCTACATACCTGACAAGAGACACTACAAACACACAAAAAATGAGAAATTTGAATAGAAAACCACAACTAGATAAAGATCTGTGTGAACCAAATCCACCACCATAGAATATGAGATCAATATAGATATGTATTATAAGAAAACAAATTAAATAGATAAAATTAAAAGAAAAAATCCTACTTTACTCCCACCCTAATGAAATGAAATTGTCAGAGTTCAAGATGAAGATGGAAAGAGAAGAAGGCAAAAACAAACTAGTATCTTGGAGTTGAGCAGTATTCTTTCATAAAATATTAATATGCCTATCAGCGGCATGTAATTTAGGACTTAGAGAAACTACGGGCATGTTCTTTTGTCCAAAAAACTCAAAAAAAGATAACTCAAGTTTCAATTTTATTCAAGTTCACGTTCTTTTAAGTTTTAACTTTATTCAATTTTACTCAACTTTATTCAAGTTCTAACTTCAACTCAAGTTATAATTCAAATTCAACTTAAAAACTACACTCAAATTATACTCTAAAAGAGCAACCCTTACGACACGTAGTGTTATCTAGAAAAGAAAGGTTTGAACTTTCTACCGCCACGATTGTTATCAACAAGAGATAGATTTTTGATAAGACGTCTTTAAAGTCGTTAAGAGTTTGACATTGGTTTTGGATTTTATAGGATTGACGTGTAGACAATAGATAGATAGACTTGTCATTTTAAACTCCAATGTGTGGATAATTGTTGAGAAGGCATCAATAATTGTGAAATGTGGTTCTAATGATATCGCTAACGCAAATAACTTACTTCGCATTTTGGTGATTTAGGGTCAACGACTTGACTGTGTGATCCATGGTTAACCACTTTGCACCGCGTAGCAGATCTCTCCCTCCAGCACAACAAACTGGTCATGTAAAAACGAAAATCATAAGCATAAATTAGAGCCACCAAAAATAATTTATTTCTCAAACTCTCCTAAAAAACAATTAAATAGATTTTTGACTATATAGATATATTAAAAAACAAATAAAATTTTGACTATAGATACTATATCTCATTTCTCTTTCAATGCGCGCGAGCAAAAATTGTATTGGCAGCATTATTGCTCTTACTTCCAAGATAAATTAAAATGTTCAATGTAATCTAATGACCCAAGTTCTAGAGAACCTTGTCTTCTTAAAATGCACATTGAGCACAAGGAAAAGCGTCTATGTACAAAATTATGGATTTGTATAGCGAAATTTGAATTCTTGGCCAAAAAAAAAAATGTAGCAGACACCATAGAATGCATTATCTACAACAATAAGTGATGTAGTACAGAATAATCCAATAGGTCCCACTTCGGCCTTGTGATTAGACTCTTCAGTTTCTGCCTTGCTCTCGTTTAGATTTATGCATTCTTAACTCTCTTTTAATTAATGCACTTTTTTTTTTTTAATTTCAAACTTTGTGAGTTTATGGACGAAATTCCTATAATTGTTTTCTGTCCTTAACCGGCACCGTCATGGCACAAATATGAACATCACACTTTACCAGCGTTAAATTCCCGTGAGGCTCGGCGGTGTTTCACCCTGCTTACCTCAGTCTCACACATGGCCATGTTGATCACACAAGCCACTATAAGAAACATGACTATTAGTGACGATAAAAAGTCATTATAACAAATGTAAAATTGTCGCAAATGAAGTTTTAGCGACCACTTGTCATCGCAAATTTGCTGCCGCAATTGATTCATCACAAAAACAATTTTTGCGATGACAGCCAATCGTCGCAATTATATTTGCAACGACAATCGTCGCAAATAAGTCGCTGTAATTATTTCGTCAGTTACATTGTTAAGATGACATGACATTAAGTTTTTACAATAACATTTTTCGAATTAAGTTGTCACAAAAGATGCAGATTTAGCTGACGTGGCTTATAGTTTTTGCGACTACATTTGTCGTCGCAAATAATATTTTTATTTATTATTTTATTAATTAATGTTGTATATTACTATATATTTAAACCCAATATTAAATATAATTCATGATATTATAATAATAATAAAATTAAATAAAAAGAAATAAAAAATAAAAAATTATTATTGTAAAAAGTAATTAATAAAATAAAAATGTAATTATAGTAGAAATGTGCGGAAATACAAATTGTTACATTAATAAAAATCTAATCTCTTAAATTAGCAGCATCACTAGAATCATCGTTATTATCATCAGAAGGATTCGAAGACAGATGACCTGGACGGACATACGACACATGAGTAACTGCTGGAAAAGTCATGTTATGGTGCATTTGAGTGATGAAATCCTGCATCATTCTAACGCTCTCGTACAACTGGAGGTTTTGATGGTAACTCTGTTGCAAGTATTCTTCTACGCGTGGGTCAGAACGTGTCGTAGAATATCTTACCAAGCGTGAGCCAAAGGACGACGCATCCCCTCGATAAACTTTTTGTGGGAGTGTGCGACCCACTCTAGTCTTATGTCCTCTGCGGGTGCCCATAAACTGCTCCATAATATCCTCCTCGTTAACTGTTCCTGTTGCAAATGATCCAGAAGTAGCAGAGCTCGGATAAGAGATCTCTAAATTCATCGTAATGAGTATCTTCTATAACTGTTTTTGTCTCACCCATTGTCTCATGATAATCACTAATCCCAGCCACATCATTTAGCACTGCAAACATCTCGTCAACAGGTTCACTGATAACTGCAACAGCATCACGTACTTCACCATGGTGAATCCATGTGGTGTAACTTGTATCAAAACCCCATCGATGTATGTGCGCTTTCACTGTTTCTGGTGGCAACATCTCATGATTTCTACACTTAATACACGGATAACTAATACCCTGGTTGAATTTGCATATTTCTTTCCAACTTCAATAAAAGCACACAAACCATCCAAGTACTCATCAGACAACTACTTTCTTAAATGTATCCAACTCTTGTCCATAGGCATCTCCACTACAAACAATTTATAAAATTTTATAAAATTTTATGAAAATTAACACAAATTATTTTATAATAAGTATTTAACATTAGTTTATTTAATTATTTAATTATTAATATAATCCTAATTAAAATTTTTATCTAATTTTTTTAATCATCACATAATTATCACTAAACAAATTTCAATCTAATTACCACATATTTCAATTTCAATTCTAATTTACAATTCACAATTCTAAATTCAAACCCACAAACTAAAATCAAAATCTAAAACAAAACCATAAACCATAACAAAAATACCAAAATCAATTAACAAAATACCAATACATTAACTCACAAAATCTAAACCCACAAACACCGGGGGTTGGATAACGGTAAGGCAGCAAAATGAGAGGGCGGCGGCGGCCGGAATAAGGGGCGGAGATTGGGAGGAAAAACTCCATTTTTTTGATTTTTTCTCAATATTTTTCAGTACAAATGAAGAATTTAAAGAGAGAATGAAGTATTTTTCGGCACTAATGAATTCTAACTATAAAATTCAGTGGGTGACAGTAGTGCTCGTTTGATTGATGTTGATATACGAATGATTGTAATCTACTAACTCCAGCAGCTGAGATTCACTACAGTGGTTACCAACTTATTCTGGCGACCAGTCTCAACAAAATAATAGGTGGTCACTCATTGATGTCATCCGATCCACCTTTGTCAAGTAGCGCCGGTCACCGGTGACTAACGCAACTAAATAAGGAGATTTTTTATAGAGTAAGGGTACGTACTATCATAGAAAAATGAAGGGAAAAGGGGAGGAATGGAAATCTCATCCTCATGATCTTTGATGAGGAGGAGCATAAATCTTTATGGGTGTTAAAAATAGGGTTGTTTATGGGTTGTGTTGGTGCATGGTAGAGTTTTTTCTTCCCCTGCCTTAAAGGGTACGGGTTGCACATATTTAGTCCTAACAATGTTAGAAAAATTTTACAACCCAATGATGTTTGGGTTGGGTTGGGTTGGGTTGGGACGGTGGGGGTGGGTTGAGTGGTCAGTTTCAACATTTAAAAAATCAAAAACTCAAAATTTAATCCAATATTCAAAGTTCATCATCAAATATAAATAATAATTTCAATATTCAAATACATAGAAATTCAAAGTTCAATCCAACATCAAATATGAAGCAAAGTAGTCCATCCAACATCAAACATAAAGTGTTTGGGTTGGGTTGGGACGGTGGGGGTGGGTTGAGTGGTCAGTTTCAACATTCAAAGAATCAAAGACTCAAACTTTAATCCAACATTCAAAGTTCATCATCAAATAGAAATAATAATTTCAATATTCAAATAGATAGAAATTCAAAGTTCAATCCAACATCAAACATGAAGCAAAGTAGTCCATCCAACATCAAATATAAAGCAAACATAAATTAGTCTACACTCATGAATTAGTCTTAACATAAAGTAAATATAGAGGCTTAATTCAAACATGAATAAACTAGAGAGTAGAAATAAGTTACCTACCTAGGGTTAGATATTATAAGAAATAAGTTAGAGCGTGGATTAAGTTGAGGTGTACGGGCCATTATAAGTTTAACTCACACCGCCTCAAAACTTCAGACTAGACATTAAATAGGCTGAAAAAAAAAATTTAATACTGGAAGTTATATATTTCAAATTAAGTTAGGGCAGGGTAAATTGGGCTTACGGATTCATGAACAGCCCTAGTCAAAAAGACACTTACAACAAGTGCCAAAATCACAATTCATGAATTGCAGAAAACGTTAGACTAAAAAATATAGAATACTAAAAATATCCCCGATAGCGTCATACAAGTTACCAATGATAAGTGACTGCCAACTTACATGTTGGTTTCAGAGCCAAAAAAAAAAAAAAAACCACCCCTTCCATGTTGGTTGTTGTCTACTAGGTCACTAATGGTAACTTGTTGTCATACTGAAGGTAGTTTATAATGAAACTAAAAAGTATTGCGTTGTGTTACCGAAAGTTCTGGTTGCTACCATATTACCTGTACTAGTCTTCTCTTCACTTTTTGAGTGTTACAGCTATAAATCAATCAATGCGAGTTAATCTTTAATAATTCAATATCTTCAATTACAGTTGATTACTTCATTTAATAACATCATACGAACGAGATTTACTTAAGTAAAATTGGACTCAGATAAGATTGGGCTCGGGAGAGCTTTAACTCTGAATATATTGTGCATTTAATTCTTCTAAAAATACTGCCCAATCTTGCAACTGATCTGCACAAATGCGGATTTGAAAATAGGAACCCATTCAGTCCACACTTGTTTGTTATTCGCACCTTTAAGGATCTGATTGGATCAGTTTAAATAGGTATTGCTAATTTGAACAATCCTATCTACAGTATGCTATTTTCTCCTATTTATGTTCATCTAATTATCTCTTCATGTTCCCCTAAAAAAAAGAGATAAGTACCTCTTAAAATATATGAGTCTTAAATTTTTATCCTTTATATTTAATTAATACTCTTTACTTAAAAAATTATATTAGTTAAAAAAATATTAATTAAGAGTAAAAAAAAGAAATCTTATATCAATGTTTCAAGCCCATCAACACGACCGCATTCCAATCAGAGCTGATTTCAATGGAGCCCATATTTTTCATTTGGGCGACACGAAGGCCCAAAAGTAAGCCTTCTTTCTTTCTTCTTGTTCAAGTCGAAGAAGTTCGCGGTTGCTTGAGTTTAGCCGATCGCAGAGAAACATCCACGGATTTTGATACCCCCAAAAAAAAAGCAAATGGAATTCTTTGTTGAAGAAGGCAAACACCTTCACGATGAATGCTCAACTCTCGTCCTGGTCTGTTCGATTCCCATTTTTTATGCTTTTCTTTTTTATTAAATTAAACTTTTTTTTTTTGGAGGGTTTTCTGATGAAAAACGTATGAGAATCATGGAAAATGGAAAATGGAAAATTCCAGAACTTTCTCTTTCGATATTAATTTTGTTTTTTGTTTTTATTTTTAATTTAGCCAGCATTGTCGATCGGAAATGTGGGGCAACTAGCGTTGGATCTTCTGGTTTCGACGATGAGAGCAGAGAGAATTGGGTATTTGGATACTCCTTTCGTTCTTCCCTGTGTTGGAAATGACGCTTATGTCCCTACCCCTCAAGGCCACCTTGCTCTTCCTCTCGAAGGTACTTTATTTTTGAATTAAATTTTATCAGCTAGTTGGGGTTTTGGGTTTATCAAGTTCTATAATTTGAAGCACATAGTAAACTTTTTTTTTTTTTTTTTTCTGTTTTTGAATAATTGAATAATGAGTTTGCAGCTTATGAATCACCTTCTAATGCATTGACTCTTCTCCAACAAAGGTCCCCAATTGTTAAGGTAGATTTTTATTTTTTTAATTTTTTTTCTCGAAGTTATCATTGGTTCGAGTGGTTTTATTAAGTATTAGACACCTTAATTGTAAGATAATAAAGACACAAGATTTATATGGGTTTACAGAGAGCTACATTCACTTTCAGCTACTCAGTGTTAAATTTTACTACGATGGTTTGATGCATATGAAAATCACAAGAGAAGCAAGCCTCATGCTTCACAGACTCTCCTGAATTTTCTCTCAACTCAAAACTCAAAATCGGTGCCTGCAATATGAATAAAATTAGAACTGAAAACAGGTGTGAAAACCCCAATATACTCCTACTAAACTAGACTTCACACGCTCGACACGCTTATCTTATCATGATTTATGTATCTACCTCTTGGCCTCTCATTATGTGTTTGTTGTGGTGGAACTACAAATTTTGAGTGTGAAATGGAGGTTTCTGACTCTCGAATTGGTCAACGAAACAGGGGACGATCATTGAGTTTGCAAAAAACTTGGCTGATTTTGCTGCGGCTAGTGGTAAGAAGCACGTTGTTTTGCTATCTAGCTTGGATTTCGGAAGGTGGCAGAGAATTGATGTGTCAAGGTATTAAAGAACAGTAACGGGGTTTTGCTTTACTTGTTACTTCATTTTTAATGAGCTTTTGTGTTGTTCGGTTCTTTGCATTAATTTAAGTTGTGTTATTGCGGTGCAATAGCTATTAAACATTCTATGGACGTTGGATGATAGATCATTGATCTTTGAAGTTGCAATGGCGATAAACATTCTATTATCCATATCGATAGTCTTCTTTTGTTTACTCCTTTGGCAAATTCATCAACAACTTGTGCTTTGCAGCACTGCCTATATAATTGTATCTTTTTTGATCGCCCCCATGGTGTATGGACAAATGTATGAATTTCGACTAGGTTTGATTCTATAGTTTACAGTTCTATCATGTCATTTTCATTCTGTAAAAATTGTTTTGATGGTGTAAATGTTTAATGACCTCCCCCTCCATGCCTCGTGGTAATGATTCTTCCGGAATTACCACCTTTTTTTGTTTGTCTAAATGTTACTTTACTAATTTTTAGAACGAGTAATGAATAATATGACGACCCACTTCTCTGACCAAACAGGTTCATTAAGGCATGTTTAAAAGCTCATGAACCTGATAAGCCTCCCGTGCGTTTTACATATGCTCGGAGGAAACGCCACCACGAGCCAAGATTGGCAACTGAAACTCAAGTGGTTGCTGAGGTGGAGGGAAGTACTCGGGGAGAGGAAATAGGAAGTGGCTGAGTCAGCAGGCGGTTACTAGTTAGTTAGTTCTTGGAATTAGTGAGATGAATAAGAGTTAGTAGTATAAATAGATTAGGAGGTAGAATAAAGGGGCATCGATTCATTTGTACAAACTTCTGAGAAGTGGAAGCCTAGGAGAGCAAGAGATCTCTCGAAAATCCCCTTATCTTCCTGTAATCAACCTTCCGCCATTAATACAAATCAAGCTTTCTGTTAGTTTTCCTTGAATTCTGTCAAAATACTACTAACCGAGAAATAGGAGCTTAACATTTGGTATCAGAGCACTTTCCCGGTATGACGAGACGCACTGATGATCGCGAGAAGGAGAAGACCGAGGGAACGAGAGAGGAGTTTGCGAGGGAATTGGAGGAGGTGCGAGAGGAATGGAAGAAGATTCCTCAACTGGAGCAAGGTATGGACTTGTTGCTGGCAAGAATGGAGGAGCTGATGAATCTCTAGCGCCAAGAACGGCGGAATTCCCAGACAACTGGAGTAGAAGCTCCGGTGAGACAGACGACGCCGGGGGAAGAGACGAGCGAGAGAGTCAGGTAACCGCGTGAATCTGGAACGCTCGTGGACTGTCGGACTAGGCGAGTGGAGATGCCGATGTTTGACGGCGAAAACCCGATGGCTGGGTTTTTAGGGCTGAAAGATATTTTACGGTGAACGGCTTAACGGAGAACGAAAAGTTGGATGTTGCAGTTGTCAGTCTCGATGGAGAAGCCTTGGTGTGGTTTCAATGGGAGGATGGACGGCGGATGGTTCGGAATTGGGCGGAATTGAAGGTGACGATTCTCGAGCGATTCCGGCTGACGCAAGATGGCAGCTTGTGTGAGAAGTTGTTGTCCCTCCGACAAGAGTCGTCGGTGAGAGAATACCGGAAGCAATTCGAGGTCCTGGCAGCGCCGTTGAGGGACATCTCCGAGCAGGTTCTGGAGAGTTCATTTGTTAACGGTTTGAAGCTGAGGTACGGGCAGAGATAAGGCTGATGAAACCGATTGGGTTGGGCCGAATTATGGAGGTAGCCCAGAGGGTGGAAGAGGGTAACCTTATGGTACGCGGCCCAAAAGGCCAAGGCCCAACGTTTCCGGTTTGAGGAAAAGGAAGTGGAATTAATGAACATAAAGGGAGCCAAACGACCACTAGTGGTCTGCGTTTTAATGGAGCTCCGAATGAAAAAGGTAGAATTCTTGACGAACGGAAGACAACAAACCAGGTCACGGGAGCAGCACCCTTTCGGTGTATGACTGACGCCGAGCTGCAAGCTAAGAGGGAGAAGGGGTTGTGTTACCAGTGTGATGGGAAATATTTCTTTGGCCATCGTTGTCCGAATCGTGAGTTGCAGGTCTTGATTGTCCGTGAGGAAGAGGAACAGGGTGAGGCAGAAGTGGAGAAGACTGAGACGGCTGAAGAAGAAGAAATGGTGGAATTATCCCTCAATTCAGTCGTGGGTTTGACAGCACCGAAAACCATGAAGCTTAAAGCGATCGTCCATGGTTGTGAGGTAATTGTGTTAATAGATAGTGGGGCTACCCACAATTTCATTTCTTGTGATTTGGTTCAGAAATTGAATTTACCGGTGGATAGGACAGGAGGTTATGGAGTGGTGATGGGAACCGGGTTAGCGGTGCGAGGAGAGAGAATTTGCCGGGGAGTGTTGGTTTCCATGGAAGGAATTGAAATAGTTGAAAATTTTTTACCATTGGAACTAGGAAGTTCAGATTTGATATTGGGTATCCAATGGTTGGAAACTTTGAGGGTTGTATCTGTGAATTGGAAGACCTTACTCATGAAGTTCGGTTTGGGAGGGAGGCAAGTGACATTAAAAGGTGATCCGGGATTGAACAAGTCACCAGTAACGCTCAAGGCTTAAATGAGGGCTTTGAGGCATGAAGGACAAGGGGTTTGGGTAGAGTTAGGGGCTCTTGGTGTGAGACAGTCTGTTAAGGAGGAGGTAGTTCCTCTGGAATTGCAAAGGGTGATGAGTATATATGGGGAGGTTTTTGAAATGCCGGAAGGGCTACCACTGGTTAGAACTAAGGATAATGCAATTGTTTTGAAAGAGGGAACTTCCCCTATAAGTGTTAGACCCTATCGGTATCCTCACATTTAGAAAACAAAAATTGAGAAATTGGTTGGGGAGATGTTAGCGGCGGGCATAATACAACTGAGTGTCAGTCCATATTCTAGTCCGGTATTACTAGTTAAGAAAAAAGATGGTAGTTGGAGGTTTTGCATGGATTACCGCGCTTTGAATAGGGAGACGGTTCCCGATCGTTTTCCGATTCCGGTAATAGAAGAACTTTTGGATGAGTTGCATGGCGCAACGGTGTTTTCTAAAATCGACCTTAAATCAGGTTATCATCAAATTAGAATGAAAGCCGAGGACGTGCCGAAGACAGCTTTTCGTACACATGAGGGCCATTACGAATTTCTCGTTATGCCTTTTGGTCTTACTAATGCTCCGGCGACCTTTCAATCGCTCATGAATGACGTCCTTCGCGCTTTCCTCCGTAAGTTCGTACTCGTTTTTTTTTATGATATACTCATTTACAGCCATTCCTTGGAGGAGCATGCATGCCATCTTGGCCAGGTATTATTGGTTTTGCAGCGACACCAATTATATGCCAATGCTAAGAAGTGTAGTTTTGGCCAGCGTTCAATTGAGTACCTTGGCCATATTGTTTCTGCGGAGGGAGTTTCGGCTGATCCTACTAAAATAGAGGCCATGGTTAATTGGCCACCTCCCATAGATTTGAAGGAGTTACGGGGATTTCTCGGGTTGACAGGTTATTACTGGAAGTTTGCTGCCGGATATAGTCAAATTGTAGGGCCCTTAATCAATTTGCTCCGAAAGGATAATTTTCGTTGGGACGCTGAGGCAATGTAGGCTTTTGAAAGGTTGAAGTCAACTATGACGCATGTGCGGATTTCACAAAGCCATTTGTGCTTGAGTCAGATGCCTCGGGATTTGGTTTGGGGCAGTTTTGATGCAAGATCAACAGCCCATTGCTTATTTCAGTAAAGTCCTACCCGCTCAAGCACGGAACAAGTCAGTTTATGAGCGAGAGTTGATGGCCATTGTTTTGGCCGTTCAAAAGTGGCGGCTGTATCTTTTGGGGCATCATTTTGTGATCCGAACGGATCAGCGTAGCCTTAAGTACTTGTTGGAGTAGCGTCTCGTTAGCATGGAACATCAAAAGTGGCTCACCAAGTTGTTGGGATATGACTTCGAGATTCAATATCGGTCTGGGGTTGAGAATAAAGCCGCGGATGCATTGTCATGGGTAGCGGTTGGCCCAGCTATGGCCGCCATGACAGCTGCCACATTTGTCAACACCGAAGAGATCCACCAACAGATGTTGCAGGATGACCGGTTAGCCAAGATTTGGTCGGGTTTGCCTCACAATCCGGCTGTGTTTCCGGGGTATTCCATCCGACAGGGCCGTTTGTTGTATAAGGGTAGGATGGTGGTGGCTTGTACGTCTCCGATTGTACATCGATTGTTACATTCTTATCACAACGGAGTGTTGGGTGGCCACTCGGGGGGATTGAAGACCTACCGTCGACTTGCGGCCGACTGGTTTTGGTTGGGAATGAAACGAAATGTAACCGCGTATGTGGGCCGTTGTGAGATATGTCAACGGTGTAAAGCGTCCACTTTGGCCCCGGGAGAGTTATTGCAACCCTTACCCATTCCGGAACAGGTGTGGGAAGATATATCTATGGATTTTATTGAGGGCCTACCTCGTTCAGAGGGCTATGATACTATCCTAGTGGTTGTTGACCGTTTGAGCAAGTATGGCCACTTTATTGCTTTGAGGCATCCGTTTTCTGCGGAGAAGGTTGCAACGCTGTTTGTCCGAGAGGTTGTCCGGCTGCATGGGGTCCCTCGCACCATTATTTCGGATCGGGACTGTGTTTTTCTTAGCCGTTTCTGGACTGACTTACACAAAAAGATGGGTACTACCCTCTCGCGCAGTACGGCGTACCACCCACTGACCGATGGCCAATCCGAGGTGGTTAATAGGAGTGTGGAAACCTATTTACATTGTTTTACTTTCGATAAGCCGGGGCAGTGGCATAAGTGGTTGGCTTGGTCCGAGTATTGGTACAATACTTCTTTCCATACTGCCACACGCATGACTACTTTTCAAGCGGTTTATGGCCGGTTGTGATATGAACCCCACCAACAATGTGATGAAACCCGTAGCCAAATATGGGATACGATCTAAAATCTTCAAGAATTGATGGAAACCGCGACCCGATGCTTAGCAAAGCAAGAACCTTGGTATGGTGAAGACGCCACAAACGAGTATGGAAATTCCGTTTGATAAGTCAAGGGTGAACGCCACAAGGAAAACCTTGATAAGTTCGGAATAGTTCTTCAAGAACTCAATAAGAATAACTCACAATATGAATAAAAATATCAAAACTTTATTAATTTTCGTTTTTCAGCCTTAAATAGCCGAGTTTAAGCTGAAAAGGTTTAATAATTGAAAAGTCATATCATATCCTTAATGAGATAGAAGCCTAAAATAAGATAAACCTAAAAACAAGATAAACGTAAGCCTAAAGCTTATCCTAGGGAAGGAATCCGAATTTGACTCCAACTCCTTCCTTCTAAACGCCTAAAGATAATCTCTTAGGGAAGGAATCCGAATTTGAATCTAACTCATTCCTTAAAAACGCCTATTATGCAATTTAAATGTTTAAATTGAAACTTAAACCTAAAAAGATAGGATTATGATAAAATCGACTCTTTATCTGCAATTTTGACTTTATCCCGGGCTAGAAAACACGCCTAACTTCTTGAAATTCCCCCTTGCACGTGTATCCTGGATTGGCATGCAAGTTGGCCATGCAATGGCTCAATGGACGTGTAAGACTAATTGGCTCTCTTCCGGAATGGCTCAATGGACGTGTAAGACTAATTGGCTCTCTTCCGGAATGGCTCAATGGACGTGTTGGCTCTCTTCCGGATCGACTTTGATGAGTATTTATTGCATCCCTGATGTTCACATCAGGTTGCCTCCACCATTGATGCGGTATAGTGTGGGATCTTCGCCAGTGGATTCAGTGGAGCGCCAGCTACAGGATCGAGATGCCATGTTGGATCTACTCAAATTCCACCTTCTTCGGGCTCAACAAAAGATGAAAGCGGTTGCGGATGGTAAACGGCAAGATGTGGAGTTTGCCGTGGGCGACTTGGTGTATCTTAAGCTTCGTCCCTACCATCAAGTTTCGTTGGCTCGCCGCCGTAATGAGAAGTTGAGCCCGCGTTTCTATGGTCCCTTTCGGAGTACGCATCGTGTGGGGCCAGTCGCTTATCGTTTGGCTTTGCCAGACTCGGCGACCATTCATCATGTGTTTCATGTTTCTCAGCTACATAGGGTGGTTGGACAGGGGCAGGCCATCTCATCTCTGCCACCCCAGCTGACAAGTGACTTGAAGATGTGCCCGGAGCTGGCTAATCTGCTTGGGGTGCGACACACAATTCACGGTGGCCATACTGATTTAGAGGTGTTGATCCGTTGGGCTCACTTGCCGGCACATGAGGATACATGGGAGTCGTATGATGCTATTGATGCACGATTTCCTCACTTCCACCTTGAGGACAAGGTGCGTCTTTGGGGCGGGGGTAATGATAAGCCTCCCGTGCGTTTTACATATGCTCGGAGGAAACGCCACCACGAGCCAAGGTTGGCAGCTGAAACTCAAGTGGTTGCTGAGGTGGAGGGAAGTACTCGGGGAGAGGAAATAGGAAGTGGCTGAGTCAGCAGGCGGTTACTAGTTAGTTAGTTCTTGGAATTAGCGAGAGGAATAAGAGTTAGTGGTATAAATAGATTAGGAGGTAGAATAAAGGGGCATCGATTCATTTGTTCAAACTTCTGAGAAGTGGAAACCTAGGAGAGCAAGGGATCTCTCGAAAATCCCCTTATCTTCCTGTAATCAACCTTCTGCCATTAATACAAATCAAGCTTTCTGTTAGTTTTCCTTGAATTCTGTCAAAATACTACTAACCGAGAAATAGGAGCTTAACAGAACCTAACTTAGAAGCAACATATATTACCTTTTGTTGACATTCTTATGAAACAACCAGAAAAATTTGATTCTTGCTCCCCGTGATTTTTATTTCAGTAACTAGGCTGTAATAGAGTTTCAGTATAGTTCGCAATATTGACTTCGATTTTTGCCTCAAAACTAGTGGTTCACAGGTGCATTACCTATCTAGCACCAATGAGGATGGAACAGATGACTACTGTGAGGTTCTTGGTTTGAAAAGACTGCAAGAATATAACCCCGAACAAAGAAGATGGAAATATCTCACTACTTTAGCAGAAGGCAGTGCCATGCTGGATGAGGAATTGCCTTTTGAAGATGAAGAAGACTACTACCCAAGCTTGCCTTTTGCTGCACTTTATTGTTGTTTCAAGGTACTCTTTATTAATTACATTGTGGCCTATGGAATGAACAGTAATTCGTTTTTGACCTGAAATAATAAAAAAAAAAGGCAGGATTTAACCTCTAGAATCTAGATGGAATCATGTCGGAGTGCTTGTGTGTGCTTATCTTGTTTTGCTTGTTTTATGTGTTTTGTTACCGAAGATACTTTGTATTGAGGCAAGAACTATGTTTTGAAAATATCATACTTCTTATTTTACTTTCTAGGGTTCCTATTTTTCCTCATGAAAAAGGAAAAAGTAAGATTTGATTCTCCGTAGACTATTAGATTTTCTAGACTATTTAATGTATTTATTTCGAGTTGCACATTTTATGCTGTAGTCCACATTGGATAGATTGTATCTGCCTACATAAGGTGACTGCATTCGTTATTATCTCTATTTATCAGGCGAAAGGGTTGAAGGTCACCTGCTTATTATGCTACTGCACAGAGGGAGACAACATACCTGATGCTTTCAATTTAGCTGAGGCCGCATGCAAACTTCTCGGAATCAGTCCCAGTAATTTGAGTGGTTAGTTTCTTTGTTAATTTGATGCATAACAAATTTCCTTACCCGTTTGTTTTTTTTTTCTTCTTTTTTTTTTTTTTTTTAAAAAAAAAAAAACAGCTTTTGAAGAAAAAAAATTTAGGCAGAATTAATAAACTAGACACTAGGATGTTGTTTATTCACATATGCTTATTTATTGAAACCCCAGTTGTTCATTAATTTCCAGATTAAGTCGAGTTCTTATCTGAGATGTTCTTTGACCATTTCTATGGTCATTTTCCTCTTGGTTGTCGTTTTGAAATCCTTTCCTGGCAGAACGTTCTTCTGTTAGGTAGGCACACAATCGACAGTCGTGATATATGCTTCAAAAACATTCATACTATCGTACTAATAGTCTTTGTGCCATTTTTGGAAAGAATATTTCCTGGACTGTTGCTAACAGTCACCATTTTAAACAATCGCAAAAAATTGAAAATTCTATGGTTTTGTCTTAATCTGTTTTCTTTCTTCAGATATCTTCTTTTATCCAATAGACCA
The DNA here is from genome assembly GCF_000414095.1 of Morus notabilis. Taxonomy (NCBI): domain Eukaryota; kingdom Viridiplantae; phylum Streptophyta; class Magnoliopsida; order Rosales; family Moraceae; genus Morus; species Morus notabilis. The sequence goes on along the minus strand of NW_010361020.1, from coordinate 1,057,949 downwards.
GACAAATTCATAAATCGACGACTCTTTTCCCTTACAACCCTGATTCAGTTACGCCTTGTAGGTGCCAAAATCTGATTAATTTGTGCTAATGGCTTTGCTTAGGCAATAATGGCAGCAAATGGCTCATCCCATATTCTTGGAAAACCGTGTACGGACCACCTCCGGATGTGTCTATCTTTTAGGGACTGTGAGGGAAGATCGGAGGAAGGGCGGGCTCTACAATTTCAGCTCCGAAACGCCGTTGTTGCAAGTCCTTACAGAGGCTTAGCCAATATAGTGGAAGTGAGTGCATGCAGAATTAAGTAAAGGCAGGAAGGGCGTAATATTTGTACTTTCAAGAAATAATTTTTTATAAAGCTATGATATTGGCCTTAGCAGCTTTGTCCCAACATTATGAGAAATTTTCAAATCTGAAAAGGTTTCTCCCACACTGCTTTGGTTTTCCCCAACTTTGATACCTTTGATTAGCCATAATTGGTTCCTAACTAGTCACTACTTTAGTCAGTTGCTATATTTGCTTACATTTTGATTGAATGTGAAAAGTTCTTGTTTAATCTCTTTTTGGCAATTGGCATGTTGTTTTCGTGGAGTAGTCCTCAGGTTTAATTTTTTTTTTTTTTTTTTTGCTAAAGTAATCCGAAGGTTTAACTCACTACAAATTGTTTACGGAAAATGATTATTATGTATCCATGTGCAGGTTTTAGTGAAATTTTAAATAAAGACTTATTGGCATTTTGTACTTGAGTTCTTTTCTTTTTTCTTTTTTTTTTTTTTTTGAAAATTTGTACTTGAGCTCTTTAGAGCTTTAGAATATTCCGCACATCCATTAGGCTAGCTTGCTCTTTTAAATGTTAGTTGTGGATTATTGCTTAAAGAATCCCACGTGGAGCCAAGCCAACGAGGAGGAAATATTAATTATTTTTTAATTATATATAAGTTTTTTTTTTTTTAAAAAAGAGAATTTATAGTGAGAGTATGAGTTTAAATTTTTATTTTTTATTTTTGATAAATATTATTTTATTATTGTAATTATTTTATTAAAAAAGTTATGAATTAAGAGAATGATAAAAATCTTAATTCATTTACTTTTTTAAATGATATTTGTAAAAATTATCCTTTTTTTCAACTCAAACCCAAATCTATAATAGAATACTAGACACCGATCATCATGTGGTGACCGTTCGGTTTGTTAATTTGAGTTGAGATATGAAATGTGTGAGAGTTTTTTACTGTAGTAAAAAAGTTAGATGTGACTATTTCTGAGAGTTTTTTACTGTAATAAAACTTAAATTCTAAACTCGAATCAGCGAAAAAAATAGGACCGATTGCTGCCTAAATAATCCCACGTGGAATGTGGTGTTCAGGAGAAAACAAATATATGTATATATGTGTGTATATATATTTAATTAAACTTTGAATTTGAAATCTGGGTTGAAAACTTTAACAGAGATCTGGAATTGAAACCCGAACGCAGCAACGCTGATTAAACACCCCGTTTGGAAACGACAAGGTCATCTCCCCATTCTGAAAAAGTGCATTTTAGACGCAGCAAGAAAACCCAGAGTTGATGTGAAACTTGCATGGGCATGCAAATGAAAGAGAAGAACCTTCTGGCCTGGGTCTGGAAGTGAATTTGATGTGAAATTTTTTTTTGCTTAAAAATCTTCCGGCATGAGTCTACAAGTGAATTTTGGCACGGTTTTTTAATTATTAATTTCCAGTTTTAATAGTTCAGCTATGTCGACGGATGCGAAAAAAAAAAGTATGGCCCTTCATTTTATTAATTTAAATTTTTAATTATAATTTTATTACATTTGTTATATTTAATTTTTTTATTATAATAAAAAATATTTTATAAAATTATATTTTAATTTAAATTAAAAATTTGAATCTACAAACTTAGTAAGAGTTATGTTTATTTTGATTTTGTGACAAATTGAGGATTTAGAATGCCCAACAAATAAATTTGAAACTTCAAACATAGAATTTGTATTTGTGTTGGTTTGCGACTTGAGATGAGATGAGGGAAAGCATGACGGTGGTTGTAGAGGAAGAAGATAAAGCAGAAAAAAAAAAAAAAAAAAAAAAAAAAAAAAAAAAAAAAAAAAGCGTGAAGAAAAGAAAAAAGAAAAGGAAACTGAGGTATTGTCAGGGATAGGATTTGGTTCTTTGAAGAGAGAGTAATATTTTTAACTATTTTGTGGGTCCCACCATTAATGACCTTTCAACGTTTTAAACGAAGCAAATGGAGTAAATAGCCACGTTTGCGTGTTGCTATTTGTCACTTTAGATTTATTTACTGATTTAAATTTAAAATTTAAATTTTATTATAAAAAAATTCTTAAAAATAGTTATATTTAATTTTTTTATTATAATATAAAATTTTCATATAATGTCATATTTTTACTTAAATTAACAAATTAAATAGACTTTTAATTTTTACTGTGATAAGGGCATGTGCACAATTCAAAGCAAAGTCAAACTCTTTTTTACCTTATCTACCAGTAGTCCAAAATAAGAGCCTACGAGAGAAATTCTCTAAAAAGATCCTACCTTTTATTTTTTTCATGATCAAACTTGTCATTTCTTATTAGCATCTTTTTAAAAAAAAAAAAAAAATTAAAGTTAGATTTGAATTTTACACTTTAGGGGTGTTTGGTATAGGGTAATCATAGAGATGGGAATGAGAATCTTTTAGATTTTCATATTTGGTATAATTATTAGACTTTTTTAAAACTCAGGAAAGTGAAACCCATGTGTTTTACATTACCACATTTTGGAGTAATCCTAAACCCACCCAACATGGTAATATTCAAATGTCCAGGAATCTAACTAAACGTGAGAATCTCACATAAGCCAATAGCCACGATCACAACTAGACCACTACAGCCACCGACTAGCCACACCCTGCGCCAGCCGCCGTCACTCAGCCCAACCACTGTCGCCCTTCGTCATGAAACTAGCACCTCGATGTCTTCCTTCACGTGAAATCCAACACCTCGTCGGCCTCCGTCGTGAAACCAACACCTCGCCGGCCTCCTTCGCAAAACCCAACATCTCACCTCGCCATCGTGAAACCAACACATCGCTCGCAAAGACAACAACATGGACGACGACGGCGGCGGCGGTGGAGGAGGAAAGAGAAGAGGATGACAATAACGGCGAGAAGTGACGGAGACAACGGCGGTTGAGATGGCGGAGGAGGAAGCACAGGGAGACGAAGGCGATGACGGTGACGGCGAGGACGCCGCCGCCGCCTTCCGATCCACCATGCCGTTGCCGGACATTCCTCTGTCGCACAGTAATGGAGAAGAGAAGAAGACTTGATCGGAGATGATGGAGTTCAACCGGAGAGAGAGACTTGGCTGGAGAAGACATGATTCGACCAAAGAGGAAGACTTCGCCGGAGAAGACGTGGTTCTGCCGGAGAATTTGTTTGGACTAGATCTAGTTTGAGTTTTGTGATTTTTTTTTTGTGTGAATGATGTGGTTCAGTTTTTACACGATAATATTGTGTAAAAACATCATTTATCATATTCAGTTTTTAATTCAGTTTTTTATTATTATTTTTTTTTTGGTGATAAATGATGTTAAGTTTACTTATTTAGTTTAAATACGATAATTTTTTGAACTACTTTGTTGTGTGTATTTTATACTTTTTAAAATATTAGTGCTAATTGTAATTTATTTGAAAATAATATATATTTTTTAATTCACAATATTTCTATACATAACCAAACACAGTAATGTCATATTCCTGGGAATTTGAGAAAGATTCATGTATAGAACCAAACACAATAATGTATTATTCATATGAATCATATTACCTTTTATCACTTTCCTGAAAATATGATTTCTACTGATTCCTACATATCAAATGCTCCCTTTGTGATGGAGTTAATTGTATTATTATCGTGTCTGCGACCACCATTTTCTATTAACATCTTATGAGGGGCTTAATTAAGTTAATTTTTTGAATTGATGGATCTGATAAAGGGTGAAAAAAGAAATTTGAGAAATTATGACAATGAGGGATTTTTTTTTTGGACAAATATGTGAAAAGGGAAACCAAAGTGATGGTAGAGTAGCCATGAGTTGATACATCTACGTAATTCGAATATTTGTAGAAGTTAATTTTGGGAGTCCGTGATTGGGTGTGGTCCGTGTGGATGGGTCGATGAAAAGAAATTTAAGAAAGTATTATTGTCGTGTTTAGAATTATTTTTATTTTTATTTTTTATATTTAAAAAATGAAAACGATATTAAAACAGCGTTTGATATAATTAAAGATAAAAAATAGAAATGAAATTAATTTTTTAGTTTAGTGTAAAATAAGAGAGAACTAAAAAACGACTTTTAGTCATTTTTTATTTTTTATTTTCGTTTTCTCATCTCTCGAGTAGAGAGAGATATTAATGAGTTTTTTTATACTGAAAACAATCTCTTGATAAAATTACCAAACACATTTTTATAAATCATTTTTGTCTGAGATTGAAAACATTTTAATTTTCATTTTGATATAAAAAAAATAAAATCATTTTAAAATGAGTTCCAAACACGTCTTATATAATTTGTTTCAAAAAAAAAAGTATTTCTTTTTTCAGCAAAAAAAGTATTTCTCAAGAAAGTTTTTTTTTTTTTTTTTTTTTTCGCTTGAATATAACTTGTCAATTATTGACATTGGTGGGTCCTGCATCCCATACCAAATTATTTCTCACACCTATCACATTATATAGGAACCACAAATATGTTAACATCAGTTACATGACTCAAGCCAATAGATTCGGCAGTAAACTTAAATTAGTCTTTCTTTTGCACTTTTTTTTTTAATTGAGGTTCTCTTTTGCGGATTTGTTGTTGGTGAATTTTAATACTCCTTTTAACTGTTCTTTTAAAATAAACTATCTCATATTACTAATTTCTATGAGTTTTGGCCGAAACTCTCAACATGTGTCAACCGTTTAGCACATTTTTAATTAACATGTGTCAACCGTTTAGCACGTTTTACATAGGGGTTTTTTTTTTTTTTTTTCTTTTTTGTTGTCTTTTATTTTTATTTTTTGCTTTTTTTTTTCTCCATTTTTCCTTCCACTTTCAAAAAAAAAAAAAGTATTGTTTCAAATATTTGCTTTCGTGGAGACTGATGGAGCCAAACCACACGCCACATAACGCATACCTCTACTTCTTTTTTCCGATAAAGTTGAAGAGTAATAACGACGCTATGTTTGCTTTTTTTTTTTTTATTACCTGTTCGTTAATTTAAGTTGAGATATGATTTTATATGAAAATATTTTTCATAAAAAAAAATTAAATGTGATTATTTTTGTTAGTTTTTTACTGTAATAAGACTCGAATTTTAAACTCGAAGCAGTGAAATAAACGAGTTTTTACTTTTTTTTTTTTTTTTTTTCATTTTGCGATTTAGGATATACAATTAACGTGATTTTTTTAATTGAGCAATGTGGTTCTTTTCAACTCTACTATATTGACATCCCTACTGTAAAAATTGTAACGTAACCCAAAATTAATATTTTTGCTGAATTAGCCCGAAATCAATATGCTAAAAGTTGAAGAAGTTTTCAGTCCTTGTGATAAAATTAATACATCTATTTTTTTCCCCTTCTAGTGTTAATTACTAGAAATCGTTCATAATGTGCTTTCTTTCTAAAAGCTGATTAATAGTATTTATACCCTTGAATTTTAGAGTCATTATTTTTAGTTTGTCCCTAAGTTTTTTAAAACTTTTACCTTCTTAACCTCATTTCTTATAATTTTTATTAAAAAAATGAAAAAAGAGAGAATAAAGTGTGATAATATGGTCTGTATCTTTTTAATTTTACTTCTTTCAGAAAGAGAACGTAACTAGAGTATCACTTCTTTTTTTTTTTTTGGTCTATTATTTTCAACAAAAATTCTGACAGAGGTGATTAAATGAGTTTAATTTAAAATTTAAAAAGTAAAGTGAGTTTTTTAAGTTTGATAAATAAAGTAAAATTGACCGTAGGGGTTCATGTGAAGATAATCTTTTAAAAAAATGAGGTGAGAATTCAAAAAATAACTTCAATATAATTGCTATATATATGAATCTATTAGCAACCATATATCTCCACGCCTTGGCTGTTTTAACATTTCCAGTGTGTCAATGTCAAAAAATACAAATGCTGACACCTATAGGCCATGCGATTACCTACTTTTTCTTGCGCACAAACAACACGTTTTTCTTGTTCATATCGATATTTCATCTACCCAAGATTACTATTATTGATAATCGACAATTATTAACTAAATCTGGTAAAAAATTCTTAAAAATAATTATATTTAATTTTTTTATTATAATAAAATTTTTTTTATATAAAATCACATTTTAACACAAATTAAAAATTACTACTGAATTCCCGTATTGTTGTGTTCCTAATACCATCTATAAATAGACCACTACACAAACTCTAAACATCCACGCATTAGAATTTCAGCATTTTGCCCCATTATACGATCATAATATCAAAATATGTCTTCACTAACTCCAGCTTACCCTATTCCCCACCCCTTCGATGAAGAACAGCCTTTCTTCTTCAACCCACCAGAAGACGATCAGGACCTCCCACTAAAAGAGATCCCCGGCAGCTACGGCGCGCCGCTCATCGGCGCCGTCCTTGATCGGTGGGACTTTTACTACAACCAAGGCCGGGACGGATTCTTCAGCGCCCGGCAGGAGAAGTACAAGTCCACCGTCTTCCGAGCCAACGCCCCGCCCGGCCCTTTCATCGCCAAGGACCCCAAGGTAGTCGTCCTCCTCGACGCCGTCAGCTTTCCGATCCTCTTCGACACCACGAAAGTCGAGAAGAAGAACGTCTTCGACGGCACCTACATGCCCTCGGTGAACTTCACCGGGGGCTACCGCGTCCTCTCGTTCCTCGACCCCTCGGAGCCGAAACACAACGCCTTGAAGAGCTACTTCTTCAATGTCCTTGCTTCCAAGCACGACAACTTCATTCCCGTCTTGGGAAAATCCCTCACCGAGCTCTTTAACAACTTGGAATCCCAACTGGCGAAGAGCAAAGAAGTGAACTTTAACCCCATAAGCGACAACGCTTCTTTCAACTACGTTTTCCAATTATTCTGCGACAAGAGCCCGTCGGAGACGGGCCTTGGTGCGCAGGGAAACAAAACCGTCGACATTTGGTTGGTCCCACAAGTGATACCTCTCGTATCCGTAGGAGTTCCCAAGTTTCTCCAGCTTGTGGAAGATCTTTTGATCCACACTTTTCCTATCCCGGCTTTTCTCGTCAAGGGTAAGTATAAGACCATTTTCGAAGCTTTCTCCTCCGCGGCCAGCCCTATATTGGACCAAGCCAAGGACTTTGGGCTCGAGAGGGACGAGGCTTGTCACAACTTGATTTTCCTCACGTGCTTCAACACCTACGGCGGGTTGAAGGTCCTTTTCCCGAGCCTGTTCAAGTGGCTCGGACGCGCCGGTCCCACGTGGCATGCCAACCTGGCAAAGGAGATAAGGAACGTGGTGAAGCAAGAAGGTAATAATAGAAGTTTCATCTCAGATCAGACTTTAAGCCCGTTAATTTTACTAATTTAAATTTTATTATAATAAAAAATTTTAAAAATTAATGATATTTAATTTTTTATTATAATAAAAATTTTTTACATAAAATAACATATTAATTTAAATTAAAAAGTAAATCAATAAAATAAACGATACTTAATTATATTTTTATATTTAAAAGTTTCATCAATCTATTAAGCATTGACGCGTGTTTTTATATTTAAATGACGTAAGATTCGAATTTATTTTTCCTTTTATAGGCGGGGTGGTCACTTTCGCGGCACTGGAGAAGATGCCGCTGCTGAAGTCAGTGGTGTACGAGGTTTTGAGAATCGATCCCCCGGTGCCGTTCCAGTACGCGCATGCCAAGGAGGACCTGGTGATCCAGAGCCATGATGCGTCGTTTAAGATCAAGAAAGGTGAGATGATCTTCGGGTACCAGCCGTTTGCGACCAAGGACCCGAAGGTTTTTGAGAATCCCGAGACCTTCGTGCCGTACAGGTTCATGGGCAAGGCCGAGGCGAATCTCAAGTACGTGTACTGGTCCAACGGCCGGGAGACGGAGGCTCCGACGGCGGACAACAAGCAGTGCGCGGGGAGGGATCTGGTGGTGCTGGTCGCTAGGGTTATGCTGGTGGAGTTCTTTTTGCGTTACGACACTTTTACTTGCACGGATGAAGTGTTCTTGGTGGGGTCAAAGGTCACCTTCACGTCGTTGACTAAAGCCGGGACAGTCAAGACCAAGAGCTAAAATATGGATGAAATTTGGATTCATTTGGATCCTACGGTTTTAGTACTGCAGTTCTGAACTGAAGATGGATATTTTCCGCTTCAAGTTTTTTTTTTTTTTTTTTTTTTAAGTTTTTAATTAATAAAACCTCCTCAAAGAGAGGTGTTGATCGTCATCAATGTAGCCCTGTTTGGTAAAGTTCTTTAATATTGCTTTTTAAGTTTCAACTATTTAGCACGTACGATTATTGGTGCATGTTGGCATTGTAAAAAAGTAAATATCATAAATAAGATGTGATATGTATTTGCTTAGGTGGTTCTATTCACCTTTTTTTTTTTTTTTTTTAAATCTTCACACTTCTTTTTAATTACACATCTCATATAATTTTAAAATTATTATATTTACTACTTTGTACACACCGATAACACTATTATTCAAAATTTATCTTAAATTATTTTTATAAAATTATTGAGAATGGTTCTACTCTAACCCTTTTTATATGTTCTATGTCCCCTTTCTAACCATACACCTCATATAATTAATTTGTTACTTTAATATTTCCTTTGTTTATCTATATCTTTTCGTTGAAGCATTGGACATGGTTTTTTTATTTTATTTATAGTTCTATAAGGGATTTCATTAACTAAGAATAAAGTTGCAATCAGCCACCTGATCCAATCCAACCATAACTTATAGCTCATTAGCAACTTTACATATGACATAAACGAGAAATGTAAATAAATTGCTCTTCAATGGAAATAAACTTCCAGCTTCTGAGTTCGCTAATTTGTGATAGTCGGCTTGTTTCCTTTTGGCCGTAGGGCTCTTGTTCTGTACTCTGTTTCGTTGCTATTCGATGAAATGTTTTTCTCTTAAAAAAAATGGAAATGACTTTATAGTCCAAAAGAGGCCGGACAACAACTTAATGGTCCCAACAATTGGACCCTTTGGAGAAAAAAAAGAGAAAAAAAAAAAGAAAAAAAAAGTGAAATAATTACTTTAAAAAATGATTATAAGTACGAAACCAAAAAAGAACAACAAATAATAAAGAAAATTTAACATGTCTCCTTATAATTTTTTAATAGTCATTAAAAAGTGAAAATTAGAGTTTTGTTATGGATCCGAGAATAGCAATAATTTATAATTTAGACATATGATGTGTGGGGTGTATGGAGAGAAGAAAAAAAAGACTACTCATTTATTTATTGTCAGGTTACTTTTGCGTTGAGCGTTAATTTATTAGGGTAAAAATATATTTCAATGGAATTTATTAGGGTAGAGCTCAAATATTTTAGAAGTGAAAAATACTAAAATAACAACGTGAATAATATTTTGAAATAGGAAGGGAAAAGCCAACTTGCTTTCTCCGTTCCTTTTTCGATAGATCTGTGCTGATCTATTCACAATAACAATATGTTCAAGCTGCCTAGGGATTTATACTTCTTTACGTTGCCGACAAAATGATCATTTTAAAACGAAAAGGTCGCAATCATCACTAAAATATTGGGATATAATAAGAAGCTCTGCGATAATGACAATAATATATTCATTTACATGTATGGACCAGCTTGATCGAGGATGTCTTATCTCTTAGGAATAGTAGCTACAGATTGATCAGATACGATACCAATGGAGGCAAAAATTTGTCATTCCCGAAAATTTAAAATTAATTTTTGCAGTGGTATGGCATGATTTAATTAATTCCACAGCAGAATACTGTCAAATTGACTCGAGATAAGATCTTGAACCTGATCCGTGCTGGAAGTTTGGGTAGGCTTGATGGACAGGGACTCATAGCTGCCCGTCAAGCACTAGAGTGGGCTCGGGCTGCCCAAGAAACAACCGCATGGAGGAAGCTTGCCGTTGAATTACCACTCTCGACCGTGGATTGCCGATTTTTTTTAAAATTTTTTCCATCCAGCCCAAATTTTAGTCCGGATGCCCAAACCCCATCAATGGCTAGTTTTTCAAATTTTGGCGCCCGACCAGACCGCCCGAGAGGCCAACCCCCAACGGCTTTTTTTAATACCGTTGTCTAATTTTCTGTCTGAACCCGACCCGCCGAGTATACAACTAGCCATTGGTTCTGAATTTTGGGGGAAAAATCAAATTTTTAACTCAAAAATTTTCTTATAAATACTTCTCATCCCCCAAACATTTTTCTCACCCAAACTCTCTCAATCTCTCTCACAATTTTTCTAATAACTTACACAATATCCTAAAGCTCTCTCTCTCTCTTAAATCACTCTTATTTTTTTATAATAGATTCTTTTGGTTACGGTGGTATTCCTGTTGATGCCTAACAGAACGTGGAAGAATGTAAATTTCATACTAATGAATTTATTACGCAGGCATCGCAAACATATGCAACTGAGGAACCTGCAAATCCAAGCCTTGATGGACATAGTGGAGGTCATAGTCGTAATGGCGATGGGCGTTGAGTAGAGGCAAGTGCAAGTGCTACAACAAGTGTTGCAAGCTTCAAGAGGAAATGCAAGCGCATTTCGACAGTTTAGGATCACTTCGACACAATTGAGGAGGTCGACAATGACAGTAATACTAAACACATAGCTCAATGTGAATATTGTTATTCTAAATTACAAGGTGGCACATTCACGGCATACCACACTTGAGAAGACACTTCGAAAAGTGTCTTCAAAAGCGTGGCTAAACCGGCGGAGCCGAACTCCATCAAACACAATTATCTTTTGATTACACAACCGGTAGTCTAACCACTTGAAAATATACCCCGCAAGTAGATCGTATGGAAGCTGCGCAAATGATAGCTGCATTAGATCAACCACTTAGTTTTGTAGAGCATTCTAATTAACAGCGATATATTAAAGTTGTACACAATCCTAATGCATAATTTACTTCAAAAACTACTATTAGGAAAGATTTGTTAAAAGTATTTAAACAAGAAAAAGAAGCATTAATAAACCTTTTACACTCTACTAGTGGTGGCGTTGCGTTAATGGCAGACATTTGGTCTGCCGTTGCCAATAAAGATTATTTCGCTGTAACCGGACATTACTAAATCTACGCAAACAAGGAAGTATTGCATGGATTCAAGGTAGTAACCCACGCGAACAAGATTGGTTCAGGTTCTTACAAGTACTAAATTTAACTCCTAGAGCATTAGCCCTAGATATGCTTATAAGATGGAATTCAACTTATATAATGCTTCAACAATGCATCTCCTATAAGGATGCTATAACAAACTATATTAGTGTAAAATTAGGAGCAGGACGTATATACGTATATGATTGGTAAATTGTCAAAATTTTGTATAAGTTTTTAGGTAGGTTTTATAAAGTTACTTAAAACTTAGTGAAACATATTGCCCAACATCACCTCTAGCTTTAGATGAACTTTTAAGATTTAGTATTTTATTTAATGAATGTAGGAAGGACCCAATTTTAGAAGTTCATATCGCTTTTATGGAAAATAAATTTGAAAAATATTGGTCTAAATTGTCAATGTTGTATGGTTTTGGTACTATTTTTTATCCTAAATTAAAATTAGAAGGTTTAAAAAACTTATGTAAATTTTTAGGCATCAATTGTTCTGATCAATTTCCTAAAATAAAGGAAAAAATATTCTCTCTATAGCAAATATGAGAATAGGTTTAGAAACACAAATTCTGGAGTACAGGAACCGCAACAAAGAGATAAAAACCCGCATTCAATAATGATTGTTTTCAGGTTGAAGAAGAAGAAGAAGATGAGTCAAACAAAAGCTGAGAGTGGATCTTCATCAACAGGCGGCAGCGGCGGCGGCTTCAACAAGCTTATGACATACCTCAGTGAGAGCTTAAAAGTCGACGGTAGTGGAGATTTATTGATTTCATTCAATGGTGGAGGGTACGAGCATTAACTTGGCCAGTCTTAACTCGATTGTAATGGATATATTTTTAATCACAGTCTCCACAGTTTCATCCGAACAAGCTTTCAATACATTTAGACGGACTTAGGTAGCCAAAACCATTCCCGCAGCCCGTCCATGGGTCATCTCGGGCTTGGGTGGCGGCCTGAAAATTTCGGGTGGACAGGTTCGAATGTTAGGCTCAAATTCAATTTTTTCGAGCGGTCGCAGGCGGCCCGTCTAAAGTTTTATCACTAAACCTGATATATTAATTGGAGCCAAAGTCCTTATTTTATCTTCCTCGATTCTCACGTTATCTACGTATTTTTAAATTATAATGTACATTGATATATATTTAGACGCACTATATTT
>NW_010361020.1:1042105-1045394 GCF_000414095.1 Morus notabilis | reverse complement strand
ATATATATATATATAAGTTTCAAAACGGTATAGCAGCCACTACCAACCAAAACGCACGTTTAGTTGTTTTGCTCACCTTGGTTTTTTTATTTTTACTTTTTATTATTAGTTTTTTTTTTCATCTTCTCTTTTTTCTTTTACTTTTAGATTAATTATAAAAATTTCTTTAAATTATTTTAAATTTTTGAACGTGACATCTATTCCCTTTAAACAACGAGATAATAACAAAAATGCTCATTCTGTAAAAAATCTCGACGAAAAGGGCTAGATGTTGTTAAATAATTTAGTGTATAATTACTCTTATACCCACTCAATTTTTTTTAATCTATTTTATAAAAAAAATAGGGGTTTTAGTACATTCACCCTCTAAACTTATCGTGGTTTAACAAATTGCTCCCTCAAATTTTTAATTTTGGCAAGTTGCCTCCTCAACTTATAAAGTTATTGTAATGCGTCCTATTTTGAAAATGATCGTGTTAAATTATTACCGAAAAAGCACATTCAATGAAAAATTTCGACATCCCAATTCAAATGTAACAAAAATCTTTTAATTTCTCAACTTGTAATCTCTTACTCTAATAAAATATTTGACTAAATTTAATAAAATGAGACACATTATAATAAATTTATAAATTTAAAGAGTTGATTGTCAAAATTAAAAATTTAATGAGTAATTTTTTAAACGATGACTAATTCGAGAGGCAAGTTGGGTCTTCTTCCCTTTCCTCCTCTTCTGGTTGACTTTGTATCTCCCTCATCCCTCACTCACTCTACATATCAGCAACCAAACCACCCTAACTGGAGATCTCCCTTGCTCCCGCTATGCGATTCTAGCAACCACCTTCGACCCGATGCAGTAATACTGATTTCTGACTTCCATAAACTAATCTTCGTTCAATAAGTCAAATATTTCCTCGTTGCAAGTCCAGAAATTGATTCTAAATACAAAAACATATGCTCACCTTAGAAGATGAAATTTCATCTGAAGTAATTCTGAATGTTAAAAGCTGCTCACGATTAATCACCTATGAACAGGTAATTGTTGTATGGGAAAATGTGCATCGACGCGTCGGATGACGACCATACAACACGTGGCCTTATACTTGTCACGTCAGGTAGCTGTTAGAACTTGTACCCCCCTTATAAAGTGAAAGGGCCGATCATATGGGGTGATTCATAAGACCGTCGACCATACATGCAGTTGAGGCCTATATAATCCGCATCATAAGTGTCATGATAGGGTCGACAAGGAGAGAGACTACGCCTTGCTTAGTATGGTGTGAGCGCCGAGGGCAGAACATAGGCAACTGGGCCCATGCCCCAAGAAAGATCTCTGACGTAACAAGTTGGAAATCCCAAAGTTACGTATGGGTTCGGAGAAAGTCAGTAGCCCATGAAATGATTACGAGCCCTTAAACCGCCTGAAACAGACGGTTAAAAATTACAGAGGAACTGCAGAGTTGTAATAGGGGACAAATTGGATGAGTGAACAGTCCAGCAGACACTAACAGGCTACGGTCTAGGCAAATGAGATAGTACGCCACCCGAGTGGATAAGCCACTTACAAGGAACCGTCAAAAGGCCCTAAAAGTAGCCCATAGTTGGATAATGCTCATATGTAAATTATAAGCTATAAAAGGGGCAAAGCCCCCGAGAGAAAAGAGAGAGATTTTTATGTAACCTGTAAGGAACACAACAGAGAAATACAATATAGTGGATGTAGCTCTTTTTTCATAAGGGTGAACCACTATAAAACTTTCGTGCGTTTTTACTTTCGTAAACACAATATCAAATTCTCTTCACAACACATCCAAAGTGTCAAAACACAAACTCTAGAATACTCAGTTAAATTACAAGTTTTAACAGGTAACCTAATGGGCCACCGCGGGGTAATCTGGTGCAGTCTTGTTAACGAAAACCGACCATCAACAGTAATCAAAATTGATCTACTGCCATTCCACGTCCAAGCAAAAACTGTAGCATTTTTTCCCTTATGGGTTAGGTTGTGAAACCCATTCAAACCAGATATTAAAGAAATTGAAGAAATTAATTAAAGCCTTTTTTAGAAGGAGAACAGAATTAATTAAAGAAATTTTCATGCTTTTTCGAAGGTAATCTTTATTTTTGAAATATTAAAACGCTCTAAAAAACAACAATTTTACATTCAAATTAAGTTTGGAAGTCAAATTAGACTTAATTAGGCAAGATTACTCAAATACCCCTGTATTATGTAGTTTGAACCAATCAAGCTGTTAATTTCCCTTCAAAAAGTTAACAGAATGAACATTTTGTTATTATCTATTTTTTCAGGAGGAATGAATTTTATGTTTTAAAATTTAAAGAGTAAAGTATTACATGGCTCATAATTTATAGATCATTTTTATAATTAATTATTTACTTTTCTTCTCTAAAATTTTTGCATTTTTCGTTTTGCCCTTCTTTCTAACCTTTTCTTTTATTTACTCCGATAATTTTTTTTTTCAAATGTAATCCTATTTAGATATTTTTTTTCCGGTGGGTTCTCTAAAATATTGTTATACCAAAAGTTATTTTCTCAAATTTTTTTCTAATTGTCTCACTAAAATAAAATTTTAAAAATATGCCCTTATACTTAATTCTTTACATGGCCTTCTCAACTACTCTCTTTCATAAATATCATTTTTCTAATTTACTCGTCTTGCATTATTTTTCTTTAATGTGTCCTTAATTATATTTTTAATCTTGTAAAGTGTTTCTATATCAAAAATGATTCTCAAAATATTTTCTCCTTGTTGTTTCATTAAACTATTTTTTTCTAAATCTATCTTATTTTTTTATTGATGTTGTCACTACCTAAATATTTTTTCATGTACTCCTCTAAAATATTATTACATCATAAATGACCTTATTAATACATGTTGTTTTAAACAATTTCTCCACTAAATTATTTTCTCTTAAATATGTATCTAATCCAACATTTTCTCATGCATCCTTCTCAGTTAATTTTTCTCAAATATATCCCTATTTAAAGATATATTTTGTTCGCCTTAACAAATATTATTTTCTCAAATGTATTTTTAAATATTTTATTGTCTAATTTTATCTTATTAATTTTTTAAAAAATTTACTATACTTAAATGTAATTATAGTTAGATTTATCAAACATAATTCCCATGTATATCGCATATGCTTTCCAATTATAATATATATACACACAATATATCTATTGCTACTGAGACGCACTATATATGTGTTTAAACTACATTTTTCTTTTCTAATAGCTCCATGCATTTACTAATATATATATATA
>NW_010361020.1:1035810-1042012 GCF_000414095.1 Morus notabilis | reverse complement strand
TATATATATATATATATATTGATCACGACCTCGTGAAATCTCGAGTCAATTTGATTTCCCTAGCTATAACACGCCATAAATGATAGCAAATATAAATTCATTTCCTCTCAAGAGATCGATCATTTCAAAGTGTCTAGGATACAAAGCGTAGCAGGAGTGAAAATGTAAAAAGAAAATTGTAAAAACTGACCTTTAAATACATCTTTTTAGAGTGTTATCTTTATAAGTTATTCATTTGATAATAATCTGTTAAATTATAGATAGTAATTTGTTAAATTTAGACAATAATCTATTAAATTACGTCTACTACCCGCGACCGGAGACCCGCCGCCGACGACATCTGTTAAATTATCGATAATAATCTATTAAATTACTTACTTCAAAGTAGTAAAATTCAATAGGTCAATATTGAGACCCAAAAATCCTTACTGATACCATTTTAAAGGGTATTTGTCAAAATTACTCAAATGTAAATTTTGGAGTGGTAGACTAGTCACACATGGGCACTGGTAATTGCATTGATTTGAGAGATCATAATTGGTGCGTTTAGAATTTGTTTTAGATTATTTTTGAAATCATTTATGCACGTCTTTTAAGACACAAAACAAACCGTGTTGTTTAGAAAATGTTCTGAAAACAGAAATGAAAATAAAAAACAGTGAGAATTTTTTCTTATAAAAGAATTAGAAAATGGTTGAAAGTTGTTTTCTTTTTCTGTTTTCATTTTCTGGTACTTATCAATAATGTTATAATATATTAATTAATAATTATAACTATACACGATTTTACTTTTTTATTATACTCAAAACAATCTTTTAAAAAATCAACCAAACGCAATTTCAGAATCAATTCTAAAATAAGTCTCAATTTTTTTTTTATTTTTATACTAAAAATAAAATCATTTTAAAAAAGTTATCAAACAGGCTCAATATTTTTATCATGGGCATGGAATGTTGAGTGGCAGTGTAGAATTTCCGCATATGTAGGTGTAGGCGACATTAGAGCAAAAGTATAATTAATCATTTTAGGAGGGAGGGGAAGATGATAGAAATTGTCAATTTTTGGGTCTTATTATTGTTTTAGGGTAAAACGTTGAATCTTAAATTAAACTTTGTATGGGACCTACACACCCTAAATAAGAGCATTAAATGATCAAGGACAGCTCAGTCATAACTGTCACGTCAGTGGATAACTCTCTTAAGAGTTGACTGCTAGAAAGAAGTATCAGACATATGAAGAAGGTCGACTGTTCTGAAATGATACAAAAGACAACATGAAGTTGACCGTACCCGCAATCATAGGCAAAGAAGTTTCTGAAAGCATTTACGAAGTCGATGCTATACAAGAGATAAGATTCGCGAGATTTGCTCTAATATTTGCTATTTGTAAACTAAATATATGAAATTTAAATAATGAAATCGTCTTAATTGATTGTAATCTCTACCTTTTGAAAAACTATATCAAAATATAAGGAAAATAACCCAAATTCAAATAGGAAAAGTTTATGGGCGGTGACCTAAGTTATAAATAAGCGATTATGAGTCAGAAAATCTCTAAGTCTCATTCAGAACATTAGTGCATGTAATTCCTCTAAAGTTAGTGATTTTTCTCTTCTCTTTAGAGTGGATGTAACTCTCAAATTGAGAGTGAATTACTGCAATTATTGTGTATTCTTGTTGTTTAATTATTTTAGCTCGTTAAATTCACGTTAACCGTTTAGAAATTCGTTATTATTCTATTGAAGAGTTTTTACCGTCAATAATTAGCGACTATGTTTGAAACTGAACCCAAAATCTCTGATTAACGTGAAGAATTTCAGTGAGAAAATCGATCTAAAGCCTCTTCCATACAACAAGGATAGCGACCCCCACATTTCATCACACCGCAACTAACCAAATGAGCCATGGACGGGACCGCATCATGGAAGGCCCGCTTGCCGCCACATATGAATCTTCACTTTACTTAGCTCCCGTTTGTTAAAGTGGTTCAAAGTGTTTTGAGCCAAATTTTAGGCTGAGCAAGTGTTAAAAAATCTGGAGGCCTATTTTAAACATCAACTCGAATTCTAGAATCAACTTCCCTCTTTATAATTTAAGATTTTGAACCAAAATGCACAATATTTTTAACTCAAACTTACACCACTTCCTTCGCACAAAAAAAAAAAAAAAAAAAAAAAAACTTTTTATTATGTATCCAAATAAAGTTTCATATTTTATTCATTTTTCAAACCGCACATCAACTAATATCCAAACGTCATCCCAGACTATAAATTCAAATTATATTTTTCAAATTTTCCATTTCAAATTAAGAAATTTCAAACCACCCCATTTTAAATCTGTTTGCCTTAGAATTGGAAGCTTCCAAAGACAATTCCACCGAAACGCATCAACACCCAACAAAATGGGACCAACATTTCACTGTTTGAGAGATAATACACCTTACGTTGCTCCAAATAAAGGTTTCAACTATGCCTATACCATACATTTCGAATTTATTCAAAAGGTATATCGTATTTCATTTCTGACTTTATCAAATATATAGCAAGTCATTTAAAGGTGTATCAAATTCATACCATGCTATTAAAAAGGCCAAAATAAGCTTGAAGGGATAAAAGAAAAGAAAAAATGAAATGAAAAGAATTGACTGAAACAATATTTAAGAAAAAAACAAAAAATCTCAAATCAGTCACTGTCAGTTTTTTTTTTTTTTTTTAACAACTTCTTTTAGAAATAGAATAAAAATTGATTTTTTATACCTTTTCTAAAGGGCATTTCATCCCTTAATTAGTCAAATCGAACATTAATATCCTTACCAACCAAATTTGTTACATTCTTATATCCTGAAATAAGTATTTGATTAGGTCCAAAAAATATATATTTTTTCTTATCAATAAATTCAAAAATACACCTACGTTTACACAAATTTCTTATGAAAAATGACAAATCAAATCGAAAGGTAAACTAGCAATTTTGCAAATTAAAGACCAAGCTGTATTTAGCGCATCGCCCAGTCTGTATCACGCATGTGGCATCTGAATTCGACACTTTGTAGTTGGAGAATCTTTGCAATATTTATCACGTTTTGTAATTGGTTTATCTGTCTACCTACCAACTCCACACTCTTGTGTCTATCTACCAACTCCACACTCTTCTGTTTTTGTTTTGTTTTGTTTGCTCATGACGCTGAAATGTTCTTCAGATTTCGAGTAAAGACAATTTGCATGATTGGGGTTACTCAGAAATTGGCCTCGTTTATTTCACCATTCCAGTTTAAAATTTGAGTTTTGTTACAGTAAAAAATTTTAAAAAACAGTCATATTTAACTTTTTTGTTACAATAAAAATCTCTCACATAAAATCACATCTCAACTCAAATTAAAAACTCAAATTAACGAACTAAATAGATAGTGTCAATCGAAAGGAGGGACTCGTTATTTTAATATGTAGCCGTTCTAATTATATATAAAGAATAAGTTTAGGAACACGAACGCAAATTTTAATTTTTATATATCAATTTACATTAATCGGTATTTAAAATATTATCACGTTAATTAATAATAAAAGATTGTGTTTATTATTAAAATGATAATAATTCAAATGACACATCATTAATACACATAAATTAAAATATGAGTTGGTATCCCTACTCCCTAACATTGTTCATGTAAATATATTTATCAGCCGTTCTAATCATAATTAGATCACACTCAAGTCCACGTGCAAGCCACGTTCTCAAAGTCTATGGGCTTGTTCTTTTAGAGTTTAACTTGAGTATAATTCTTGAGTTGAATTTGAGTTATAACTTGAATAAAACTTGTAACTTGAGTTTGTGTTTGGTTGTATACATTTGAGTTATGGTTTGAGATAAGAATCTTTTTGAGTTTGTGTTTGAGTGAGTCAAAATTTGAATTTGTATTTAGATAGTATTTTAATAAAAACTCAAAGCTGATGAAAAATTTTACTAGGGTTTATGGGACGGGTTTTATTCGTCTTTTCGTTGTCAACGCATAGAAAAAAAAATCATCTCAATCAGAATTAAAACGAAAAAGTTATAGCATTTTTAAGAATAGAAAAAATATTGTTCATTAATTTAAATTCGAGTTTCTGAACTTGAGTTGAAGGGGAACTTGAACTCGAGTTTTAGTCATAAACTCGAGTTTGAACTCGAGTTTAA
Organism: Morus notabilis; assembly: GCF_000414095.1. Classification (NCBI taxonomy): domain Eukaryota; kingdom Viridiplantae; phylum Streptophyta; class Magnoliopsida; order Rosales; family Moraceae; genus Morus; species Morus notabilis. The sequence continues at coordinate 1,037,840 of NW_010361020.1, read as the reverse complement.
ACTCGAGTTTAAACTTAAAAGAACGTAAACTCGGATAAAGTTGTAACTCGAATTGTATTTTTTTAAATTTTTCACTCAAAAAAACAAGTCCTATGTGTATGGGATGACTTTCTGGGTGATCTCTTGACACAGGTAATACATTTATTTGTGTTACTTTAGCCGAAAAAAGAAGAAGGATTTATTCGTGTTGGACACACAAGTCTGGAAGTTCCTAATATTGCACTGTTTTATACCACCAATGGGTAGTCACATTTTACTTACAAAATCAGAAGCTACAAAGTTCTTATACTATGGCATTATGTATATTTAGACATCGTTTATTTCACCAATTCGAGTTTTTAATTTTAGGTTACACAGTAAAAAGTTCTCAAAAAATATCACATATATTTTTTTTTACTACAGTAAAAAACTATCAAAAAATGTCACATCTCAACTCGAATCCGCAAAGTGAACGAGACCTTACTTACCAACATCTTACAGTCTATAACATTTGTTTTAATGAAGATGGTAAGAGAAATCAAAAGATAATTTAAGCATTTCAATTAAGTAAAGAAAGAAAAAAGAAAAAAAAATACAAAAGAGTCCGCGAAATGAACAAAAAAGAAGTCAAAAAGGCTTACATGCTCAACAAACATTAAAAGCAAAACATAACTGGTTAAAACTTTTGTGATAAAAAAGAAAATAATTGTTTCCACTCAAAAAGACGGGATGTCTATTGAAACCCTCAATGGAAAACTACAATAGGAAAAAACCATCCAAATTATGAAAACAAGTTCATGATTTTCCCAGTAAGTAGCAAAAGCTAAATGTGGATAAAAACTCTCAAAGTCATCTAATTAACGAAAATTTCATATAGTTCAGTGAGGTCACTATTCACCAAATATTGAGCAAACTGATCCATCACTGAATACCATAAAAAACTTGACAATTTTTTGCACTTAATCTAGTGCTGAACTTTCGGGCGGCGGGCATGCCCGATGCCCGAAAATTTTCGGGCACTTCGGGCAGGCCACTCTCGCCCCCGACTACGGTTTTCTTTGGGCACGGGCTCGGGTAGCCCGAAAATATTAATCCCCCGACGGCCCACCGCCGTGGAGAAGCCGTCCCCCGCCGTTCGCCGGATATTTTTTGAATTTTCCGGCAATACCCGAAGCTGCCCGAAAACTGCCCGAATTTCTGTGACCGTTGCCCGAATTTTTGTGACCGTTGCCCGATTTTTGCCCGTTGCCCGAAAAATGCCCTTTTTTTGTTACCGTTAGCCCGAAAAAATGCCCGAACCCGACCCAAACCCGAATTTTGCCTGAATATTTGAACCAAACGGTCGGATTTTGTACCGTTGCCTGAGCTGCCCGATTTTTGCCTGAACTGCCCGAAAAATTTGTAGCCGTTGGACCCGAATTTTTGGGGAAAATTTTTTTTTTTTCAACCCAAAAATTTTTCTATAAATACCCCCCCTCCCCCCAACCACTTTAAAGATTTACGTCTTAAATATCAAAATATAATGAGAAAATTCAAATGCCTCTTAAAATATATGGGTATGGATTAATTTTCACCTTTTAATTAATATCTTTTTTAGTCAAATAACTATATTAGTTAAAGAATATTAATTAAAAATAAAAGATAAAAATCAAGACTTATGCACTTAAAAAGTAAGTTCATCACGAAATGTCGACTATAAATAGTAGTGTTGTGTGGGAAAATGTGATGGACACCTGGACCAACGGTGCCACGACACGTGGCTATACTTACTTTCCGCCGAGCACCCAACCCTCGACGCTTCGTTTCCCTCAAGATCAGCTATAGAACCCGAAGATGAAGTCCATAATTAGGGCGACGACCCCGTGAGGCGTCGACGGTTGATTTCGCCTGGGTCGACACGACAAGATCCCTCGACTGCAGAAGAGATCACTAGAAGGGGCGAGAAAGGTTTAAACAACCACTGACGACGAGGAGAACGTCCCTTTTCGACATGATAGGTTACATGCAAAGATAAGAGAAGTCTGACAGCATTAATTGCAAGTTTACAAACC
>NW_010361020.1:1032018-1035767 GCF_000414095.1 Morus notabilis | reverse complement strand
ACAGAGCCGTAATAGAAGACTAATTGGTTGAGTGAACAGTACTAATTAGTGGGCTATGTCTGGGCCTAGAGAGGGAGAGCACTTGAGTGTTCCTATCTACGAAGGAAACCCACCCAGTGAAGGAAGCCCGAATATAAAAGAAGAAGGACCCCAATAGGAAAGGGGCCCGGAAAATTCAAAAGGAAAAAAAATGAGAGAGAAAGAAAGAGAGATAGTATTCATTGTAAACTTAGATTTTCACAAAAAGAAATATAGTATATACAGTGGATGTAGCTCTAATTTCATAGAGTGAACCACTATAAAATTCTTCTTGTTCATTTACATACAGTTCATTCAAACACAAAAATACTTAAATTCAACCTGAATCCACACTTTCATTAAACCCACAAGCCGGTAATCCAAAGGGGAACCCCAAGGTATTCCGGCGGGTTTATTGTTGACGAAATCCAACCGTCAACAATTGGCGACTCCGCTGGGGACCGAAAGCGTTCGACCCCCAAAAGTATAGCTACAAACATCCGCCCACCCAAAGAATAGCGGGATGGAAGGAGATTTACGCCCAGACGGAAATTGAGCCCACCCTCCCGACATACCACGGCCGGACCCGATGCAGATGCAAGCCCAAATAGCCACTTTGACCAAGTTGGTACGAGGGCTAGTAATCGTGGTTGAACAATTAGACGGAAGGAACTCCATGCCGCCACTAGAGGATGCCCCAATACCATAGGGACCTACCATGATGGAAAACCCAAATCACGGTAACCGCCCGCACATCCAAGAAGGGACCGGGGAAAGCGAGGACCATCAGGGCCCTCCTAGGCCTCGACCCTCCCATTCCTCCGGCAGCCGGTTGAGAGCCGCTGGGATCCGAGCCATCAAGGAACTGCCCCAAAATCCCGGAGGAAACTAGCCAGGAGACTCGGGGTCGGTGCAGGCGGGCGGTCAGGCCAGAGGTGGGCCCCTCGCTCAAAGGGCGGAAGCGCCGGGAGCTGCTGGTTCAGTTGTATCAACAGAAGAGGCGCGGACCCTCATGGAACGCATGGCCAACCTGGAAAGAAGACTAACCGGGGACGTCGCAGGGCTGAGAAAGAACATCGGGCGGGTGGCCGAGGTGATGAACGTCGACATTATGCCCAGTCGTACGCATGACCATCCATTCACCGCGGAAATAATGGCACCCCTTCTCCCCGATAAATACAGGTCGCCGTCAATTCCGCCTTACGATGGACGAGGAGATCCCGACGACCATTTGGAAATGTACACGGGGCACATGCTCTTGCACGGGTACGCCGAGGAGATCATGTGCCGAGCCTTTCGGAACCACCTGACAGACTCTGCCCGAAGATGGTTCCGAACGCTGAAGCCAAACTCTATCTCCAGCTGGGATGAACTGAAGGAAGCATTTTCCCTCCAGTTCATCGGGGTTAAAAAGTACATACCCCCGAAGCAGAACCTAACGATGATATATCAAAAACCAAATGAGACGTTAAGGGAGTGGCTTGCCAGATACGACGAGGCCGTCGCCGCTACAATGGATATTACGGACCGGGAAGCCCTGATGGGAGCATTATCCAGTATGAAGAAGATAACTCTCTTCAAAAGGGAACTAAACCGAAAACCCCCTTCCAGCTACAAAGAGTTCCTTACAAGGGCGCAAGGATACATCAATGCTGAAGAAGCGGATGCCAACGACCCCGATCATAGGTCCAATAAAGGTAAAGGAGCCGAGCAGGGGTCGGCATCATCAAAGCAAGACGAGAAGAAGCGTCGAGGAGGAGGAAGTGGAGAAAAATAACCGATCCCGACGCAAGGAACGCTGGAGGCCAAGAAGCGAAGACAGGAGGATACCCGCAGGCCTCGACCGTTTCAGAAATACGACACCTACCATGAACTGACAGTAGGCGTCGAGGAAATCTTCAACTAGATCGGCCGAGGAAACTTGCTGCGCCGACCTGGACCAATGAAGTCGGATCCTAACCAAAGGAACCAGAAGAAATTCTGTAGGTTCCATGGCGAGGTCGGCCACCACACAAATGATTGCGCTGACTTCAAAGATGAAATCGAAAGAATAATCCGCGAGGGAAGGCTGCAGGAATTCAGGGCCGAACGAAGACCCCGCAACAACGGCCATGGCGGGCAAAATGACGGTCGACGCCGAGAGGAGAACCACCTCCTGGAAGATCGGGAACCAGTCGGCGTCATACGAACGATCCTCGGCGGCCCTTACATAGGAGGAGACACGCGGAGGTCGCAAAAGGACTACGCCCACGAGGCTAAGGGGGTATACCAGGAAAGGTTCTGGAACGTCTCCGCCGTAAAAATCCCGAGGCAAAGCCGCACTGACGTAGCCTTCAATGAGGATGACGCCAGCGGAGTCCATTTCCCCCACAACGACGCACTGGTGGTGGAAGCAGTGATCGGAAACCACACCGTATGTCGAATCTTGGTGGACAATGGAAGTTCGGTGGACCTCCTGTATTCCGACTGCTTGGAGAAAATGGGGATCCACGAGGGGCAGTTGGAAAGAACCACCAGGCCGCTGTACGGGTTCACGGGAGACTCCGTCATTCCTCAAGGCACTATCCGACTACCTATAACAGCCGGAGAAAAACCCCGACAGGCAACAACGATGGCCAACTTTGTGGTCATCAAAGTAGGCTCCCAATACAACGCAGTAATCGGGAGACCAACTCTCTAGGCATTAAAGGCAATAACCTCCGTCTACCACCAAAAAGTCAAATTTCCCACCCCAAACGGCGTAGGAGATATTAAGAGCAACCAGTACGAAGCCAGCGTCGCATACTCCGATGCCTTACGCGGATATGACCAGCCGGGAAGACAGGAAACGAGGATGGTTCGACAAGGCCTCGTTGAGGATATAGACCCCCGGGTCCAAGAGGAAATTACTTGGTCTCGGCCCATCGAACAGTTGGAAGATATCCAGATTAACGAAAGCGGAACCATCAAAATACTAAAAATAGGTTCGGACTTGACCCCACCACTCAAAAGCAGGATTGAAAATTTCCTCAGGCTGAACCTAGATGTCTTCGCCTGGAGCCACTCCAACATGGAGGGGATCGACCCCAAAGTAATGAGTCATTCCCTAAACGTCGACCCCACGTATCCTTCCAAACGCCAAAACTGGTGACCAATGAACCCTGAGAGGTACGAAACGCTGAAGGAAGAGGTCGACAAGTTAGTCAACAATGGATTTATCCAGGAGGCGCATTATCCACGTTGGGTATCTAATCCTGTCTTGATAATCAAACCCAACGGGAACTGGAGAACATGCGTCGACTTCAGCGACCTCAACAAAGCTTGCCCAAAGGACGGCTTCCCACTCCCTCGAGTAGATCAAATGGTCGACGCCACGGCGGGGCACGAAATGCTAAGCTTCATGGACGCTTACTCCGGATACAATCAAATCCCCATGCATCCAGCCGACGAAGAGCACACATCTTTCATAACCGACAGGGGCCTCTACTGCTACAAAGTAATGCCTTTCGGCCTAAAGAATGCAGGGGCTACTTACCAAAGGCTAGTGAATAAAATATTCGCTCAACAGATCGGTAAAATGATGGAGATCTACGTCGATGACATGCTCGTAAAAAGCGCCAGGGCCAGCCATCACGTCGATCATTTGGGAGAAATGTTCGGCATATTGAGAAAATACCGCATGAAACTTAATCCCCAGAAATGCGCCTTCGGAGTCGGGTCGGGAAAGTTTCTCGGGTTTATGGTCAGTAATC
>NW_010361020.1:1029930-1031194 GCF_000414095.1 Morus notabilis | reverse complement strand
GGGGCGTATCTAAGAAAGGTAAAAGAGGAGCTCGTTAAATACAAAAACTACGAGGTACTCCAGATCCCGCGAGCCGAAAATGCAAACGCAGATGCATTGGCAAAGCTGGCTTCGTCAAAAGATGCCGACACACTAGGCGTTGTCCCCATTGAAGAATTAGAACAACCAACAATCGAGGAGCGCGCCGAGGCATTTAGTGTCCAAGAGGGGGAAAATTGGATGACACCACTCATACAGTACCTAATGGACGCTCAGTTGCCGAATAGCAAAAACGAGGCCCGACGGATTAGGTATAGAGCCGCCAGGTACTTATTATACGATGGCCTGCTCTACCGACGAGGCTACTCAACACCTCTACAACGGTGCCTAGATGACGCCGAAGCCCAGAAGGGCCTGCAAGAAATACATGAAGGGATCTGTGGCAATCATTCCGGGGGAGAATCTTTAGCGCTAAAGGTTTTGAGGCAAGGATACTACTGGCCCACGCTAAAAAAGGATGCTTTCCAGTACGCCCGACGATGCGATAAATGCCAAAGGTATGCCACGATTCCTAGGGCACCCCCGGAAAAGCTAACTTCCATTCTCAGTCCATGGCCCTTCGCCAAGTGGGGGATTGACCTGATCGAGCCATTACATCCTGCACCTGGGGGTTGAAATTCGCGATCGTTGCGGTAGACTATTACACGAAGTGGGTAGAGGCCAAGGCCCTAACCACTACCACAGAAGCAGCCGGCACCAAATTCATGTGGGACCACATCGTATGCAGGTTTGGGGTTCCTCACTCGATAGTATCCGACAACGGGAAGTAATTCGACAACGCCGCGACACGCAGATTTTGCGATAGTTTGGGCATCCGAAAAGACTTCTTGGCACCAATCCATCCACAGTTAAATGGGCAAGTCGAGGCCATCAATAAAATTCTCAAGTATACCCTAAAGAAGAGACTCGATAACCTAAAAGGGAGATGGGCCGAGGAGCTTCCCAAGGTTTTATGGGCATATAGAACAACAAGCCGAACTACGACAGGAGAAACACCTTTCTCCATGGCATACGGCGTCGAGGCGGTACTCCCCGTAGAAATCGAAACGCCGACCCTAAGAACTGTTGTCCACAACGACGAGGATAACGCGAAGGGCATGAACGGAGAACTCGATTTATTGGAAGAAAAGCGACTCAACTCCCAATTACGTCTCGCCGCTTATCAGCAACGAACGGCGCGATATTATAATAAGAAAGTCCGGCAAAGAAGGTTCACCCCAGGAGA
>NW_010361020.1:1027061-1029575 GCF_000414095.1 Morus notabilis | reverse complement strand
CTAAGACGACAACCCAAAGGGATAAGCTCGACGTCAAATCCTCCAAGGAGGAAAGACAAAACACTTAGTGAAATTCTAAGGAATTTCCTAAGACGACAACCCAAAGGGATAAGCTCGACGTCAAATCCTCCAAGGAGGAAAACCAAAACACTTAATGAAATTCTAAGGAATTTCCTAAGACGACGACCCAAAGGGATAAGCTCGACGTCAAATCCTCCAAGGAGGAACGACAAAACACTTAGTGAAATTCTAAGGAATTTCCTAAGACGGCGACCCAAAGGGATAAGCTCGACGTCAAATCCTCCAAGGAGGAAAGACAAAACACTTAGTGAAATTCTAAGGAATTTCCTAAGACGACGACCCAAAGGGATAAGCTCGACGTCAAATCCTCCAAGGAGAAAGACGACACTTAGTAAATTCCAAGGAATTTTTGAAAGAGAAACAGGAAGGAAATCAATGATTATGAATCAAGGTATGAACAGAACCCATTGCCTTTATATAGAAATACGAGTAACATAAAAATTGTCTGAAAGCAAAAAAAAAAAAATGGGGTGATAAAAGATAGTCCCTCAAGCATCGTCGCCACCATCCGCTGGCTCCTCGTCGCCACCACCCGCTGGCTCCTCACCGCCACCAACGAAGGGAGCGTTCTCTTCATCGCCACCAGGAGGGGGAACTTCCTCGTCGCCAGCAGGAGGAGGCGAGTTGTAGAGGAAGCCCAAGTCCTAATCATGACGCTCTTTTTTTATCAGATCAACAATTTACTGACCCGTCGACTGGAAATCATTATTGCGGATGTCAAAGAGCTCTTGAGAAGCCTTGAATTCCTCAATGATCTGCGCCCGTCTGGCGTTAAAGGTTGCATCGGCCTCCATCTTCCCGTCGACCTTCCCCTCGGAATACCGATTCTCGGCATCCACGATCGCCCCGGCCAGTTTCTTTTCAGATTGATCAGCCCGTCGAGTAAGCTTTGCGGCTTCAGCCTTCAACTTGGTTACTTCGCTGTCCAGGCTGATCAGTTGGGCCTTCGCCAAATCCCTCTCCTCGATGGCATCATCCCTGCTCTTCTTGGCCTCATCGACGAGCGACTGAAGCTTGGCCTCCAAATCGTCCATCTCATCCTTTCGCTCCTCGACCTTGATTAGGTCAAGGAGGTTAAGAAGGGAAAGGACGAGGCTCTGGGAAATGGCAAGAAATTAAAAATAAATAAAAAATAAATAAATAACTGTCTTACGTGGATCTGAAAGGAGATTTGCTTGCGTTGGCAGTCGACTATGGAAGATTGGGATGCAGCGACCCAATGGGGCTCAAGGAACAACTCGTACAAGGCCTGGAAGATGAGGGAAAAGCGAGGGGGGAGTTTTAGTATCGCCCCGACTTCGGCGTCAGAAATATCCGAAACCTAGAAGTTTGCGTCCGTAATCTTCCCCCCCGGGATCAGTATGCGTTCTCTTGGTCCCGGGGGTGCACGGACATCAGGAATGGGCACTACTGGTGTCCAAGTCTTGTCAGTCGACGCCTGGCTAGGGGCCGGCTCCTCAGTACGCCTCCTCTTGTGCTTGCTCTTTTTGCCTTTCGGTGCAGGGCAGGAAGAGCCGGCCTTCTCCTTCCCCTTCGCCGAAGGCTGTTGGCCTAACGGGGGCCGCGGGACGGACGGCGGCTGTTGGCTCGGCGCCTATTGTTGGCTTGGCGCCGGCCGTTGGCCCCCAGGAAGCTGGATTCTCAAAGATGCCATATCTAGCAAGAAAGAGAGGGTATTGTCAGCATTAGGAAAACACGATTCTTAATTCAACAAGACGTCGAGAGAATTCATTACCCTCGTCGCTTAAATGGAAATACGAACGAACGGCGTCGAGATCCGAAGGGTTTAGAAGGTCGAGAATTAGGCCCGCAGTACGAAGGTTCTCCTTGGTCAAGAGCGTGTCGATGTGGCGAACCTCCGACGAGTAGGAAAAAGCTTCCTCGATCCTCGCCAAGCTGTTTTCAGAAAACTTTGGCCGATCCTAGTTAACTGCAAAACAGAGGACTCCTCGTCAACATGTGAAAAGAGGGATCAGGTCAGATAAAGAGAGAATTGAGGGGCTTACTCATGTTTCCAGACGCCGCCTGCACCAGCCTTCGGCGGGGCTGGCTGTCGTTGGGATGGATGTTAAAAGGCCCACGAATCATGAAAAACATGGGCTTCCACCCATGTGACGACGAGGGGATGCCCAGAATAAGCTTTCCAAACCTAGGCTGAGCCCTCCCATGGCCACTCAGAAAGTACCACCCATCACACTTGGCGACGTGGCACAACTTGTACATAAATCGGAACTCGTCCAGTGGGAGTTCCATGTCGAACTTCTGGTTCCATAGAATCCAGGCTCCCGCAAAGCAGTACCAGAAGTTCGGCGCCAATTGGGCAGGAGAGATGCCGTAAAAATGGCAATAATCTTTTACAAAGGGATGAATTGGGAGAGTCATCCCTGTAGTTACCGCTCTTGTGTAGACCGGAAGGTATCCGGTCGGCGGCAT
>NW_010361020.1:1025995-1026420 GCF_000414095.1 Morus notabilis | reverse complement strand
TGTTATCCGCACTGTTAATATGGCGAGATATTGAATGAGTGTATTTCGCATAATGAGATTATGTGGAACATGGACGCAGACACAATATGAATTTCTAATAATTTCCGATAAGCATAGAAATTCTAATTGAGTCTACCGATGGTCATATATAGGATGATCTTAATCCTGAGTTCTTAACAAACTCCTATTTATGGATTTATGTCTTTTGACTTACTCGGTACAGATTCTGAAACCCTGAATCCTATTACTTGTATTTTGGAGACATAATGAAATAGGTAGCTGGGAATGTTATTATACGAGATGAAATCCATTCCTTCTTGAGAAAGAAGCAGATAAATAATTCTCTTGAGTGTTGATTCGGTACTTGGATTAGTAAGAGCGCTCTGGTTCATGAATGTGTTTTATGAATCACTATCCATTAGAGA
>NW_010361020.1:1001889-1025631 GCF_000414095.1 Morus notabilis | reverse complement strand
TTATTTAAATAATGTGATTATTTAAATTTGAATTTGAACATATCTAGATTTTTCCATTTAAACTTATTTGATAAGTTGTTCAATTTAGAATTCAAATTAATTTAAGTTTGACTTAAATTCGAATTTGAATCTGAATTAAAATTGGACTACTGGATAAAGGATAAAATCTCTTCCTTCCCTATCTGAGATTGGCGCCACACCACAGGGATAAAACCCTAGAGATGGCCGGCCACTTAAAGGATAAGGGGAAGGGATTTTTTGTTCAAAAATTCAAAATTGGAGATAAGGATTTGATTCTATTTTGAAGTTTGACTTCTTCTCTTTAAAATATGATAAAGATAGAAAATTGTAGAGACAATTTAAAAAAAAAACAATTTTTCAGCCCTAGTTTTTTTTTTAGTGTGGCCGAAATTCTCATAGAGGAAAAGAGAGCAAAATATTTTTCTCCAAAAATTCCACATCGTGCATGCGTTGGTGTTTGTGAAAACTCGAGTGTTTAAGAAACCTGTTTTGTCTTACGTGTGCCCACACACACGTCTACGTGGAATCAAAGAATTGACGTGGAAGACTTTGGTGGGTTCTTCCCGAAAACAGGGGTCAAAACAACATTTTCAGGCCAAACAGGGTCAAACCTCGTGTCAACCGGTCGACCAGGTATTTTTTCGGTTGATCCTTGAATCATGTAAATTAATATGATTAATTTATTCGTGCATAAATTAATATAATCTATAGAGTATCTCAAAAGTTTTATGAAAATTTTTGTTATACACGATCCGTTGTTTTCATCCCCACGCTTCCGCACCCGAATTTGATTCGGAAACCAGCACCTATCTGGGTCTCCGCTCGTGGAAGCCAGGGGGGCATCCACCGTCGCAGCGGTTACTCCGCTTACGCTCCCCCCCGTGAAAGGGATCCGCTCGACCACTTCGTCTATCAGTCGGTCGACGCTACCGAATTCACTGCCGAGATCGTCGCCCGGCTCAAAACTTCCCTCGACATCCTCGATATCCCTAAGCACAGAGCTGACACCGGAAGACGAAGAGGTCCATGAGATCTCTACCACCGAAGGAGGGTCAGAACGGACGACAGAAAGAGAATCCTCTCGACTGGGTGAACTTTGGGCCATTGTTCTGGTAAAAACAAGGACAAAAAGCTAAGTTAAAACCCTAACGTCGAGAGGGATAAACGGCGACTACTCTAAACGACGACTGGTTAACGTCGACCATTCATACAAGAATGGTAACGACGAGTGTTCATAGGAACCGCGGGTTCCCCAGAACCCAGAAACCAAAGACAAACAGACAAAAACTGCGCGCATATAAAAACCAGGTCATCCAATACGACAGAATACAACAAAGTAAAGTCTCTTTAACTAAATGTTTATTCTCGTTTTCTGCATATATGTTTACATATTCCTGGTACTCAACGGGGGAAACCCCGTGAGTACACAAAGAAAGGAATGATCCAGGAACTTACCGGTGAAGAAGTAAACTCGGGACGGTTTCGTAGTACACCTCAGAGAACGGGAAGGACGAAGGCGGAAGTTCAGCAAGCAGGGTTTCGGTAAAAGTACGGATGTCCCGGCAAAGCAGCGGCAAAAAGTTTTTTGAAGTTTCGAAGAAGGAAAAAAATGATCCTCGGGTCCATGGAGAGTATTTAAAGAGTCAGGAATGAAGGCCCCCAATCGTCGGATGAAGACCCCAAAAGACCAACGGCCAGGGATCACTCTCTGTATCTGACGGTAAGAGAAAGGGCAAAAAATTGAAAAGACGCGGATCCGACGGCACATATTCGTTTCCTTGAAACACGGATACTCATCATTATGCCAAATCAATCGACGGGACGGTTATGCACCCAAAGCACCCAGGCCATCATTGCGGACGGAGGTTCAGGACCGATTTCCCACACCCGAAGCACGGAAAGGACAAACCGAACCTAGAGCTCGAGGCCGCCTAAAAAAGGAGCCCTCGACCTGGGGGGTGGCTGTTGTGTGGGAAAATGTGATGGACACCTGGACCAACGACGCCACGACACGTGGCTATACTTACTTTCCGCCGAGCACCCAACCCTCGACGCTTCGTTTCCCTCAAGATCAGCTATAGAACCCGAAGATGAAGTCCATAATTAGGGCGACGACCCCGTGAGGCGTCGACGGTTGATTTCGCCTGGGTCGACACGACAAGATCCCTGTCCCTTTTCGACATGATAGGTTACATGCAAAGATAAGGGAAGTCTGACAGCATTAATTGCAATTTTACAAACCGCCCCCCCAGGGGACAGAAAAGCATTACGGAGAGTTACAGAGCCGTAATAGAAGACTAATTGGTTGAGTGAACAGTACTAATTAGTGGGCTATGTCTGGGCCTAGAGAGGGAGAGCACTTGAGTGTTCCTACCTACGAAGAAAACCCACCCAGTGAAGGAAGCCCGAATATAAAAGAAGAAGGACCCCAATAGGAAAGGGGTCCGGAAAATTCAAAAGGAAAAAAAAACGTGAGAGAGAGAAAGAGAAATAGTATTCATTGTAAACTCATATTTCCACAAAAAGAAATATAGTATATACAGTGGATGTAGCTCTAATTTCATAGAGTGAACCACTATAAAATTCTTCTTGTTCATTTACATACAGTTCATTCAAACATAAAAATACTTAAATTTAACCTGAATCCACACTTTCATTAAACCCACAAGTCGGTAATCTAAAGGGGAACCCCAAGGTATTCCGGCGAGTTTATTGTTGACGAAATCCAATCGTCAACAAGTAGCAAGCCAGTTTAGAAAAGGATCATTTTTCACATGGCCTTTTTTCTACCTATCTTATCTTATGAGTTAGATTTGATATTTATTATTGCAGAAAAAGAAAAAGAAAAACTTTATGCTACCGTGATCGCCTTCCTCTCACGCATGGGCTCATATGAAAATTGCAGGGTGTGTTGACCACGTGTTTCTTCGGAGTCTGTCCTTTTATATATCTAACAGTCTGTCTCGGTTATTTCAACATTAATGTCACTGCCGGATTAGTGTTCCTCAGCCTCCAATACGTATAAAGATTGTAATGGATCCTAATTAATATTCTGCACTATGAGATACAAAATACAAGGTGAGATTGTACATGCTTTTGTCATTCATCTAATCAAATATAGATGTCAATGCAATCTCCAACGGATTAACGACAAATGGAGGAATTTTGTGGCAGTCAAAATCAATGAAAAAAATTTATCGAGAGAGAGACGGTATATATTAAGGCTTGCAAATCCTCCTTGAAACGTGTCATACTTGTTGAGAAAATACCACATGCAAAATTAACCCAATATATTTTAAGAGTCTAATTTTACTCAAAAAGTTAACCTATTAGGTCTTAAATCCTTTCATATATAAACTATTTCACATCTTCACTCACATTCTATGTGGGACAACACACACATACACTTTTCTTAACAATCTCTCCCTCATGTGTATGCTCACCGAGCTCTCCCTTCAACCAAAGTTTCAAGTAACTGACACATCCAAGCATCACACTCCCAACGGGAGCCAAATGCTCCACTATCCACACTTCCAACTGCAACTGAGTGTGATCGCTTGACCCGTGTAACTGGCCCAACACACTTCATGAGCCCAACTTGACCCAAAAAGTTAACCTATATATTAGGTATTGGGTCTTTCCATGTATATAAACTATTTCACATCTTCATCCACTTTTTATTTGGGACAACAATAGTGAACCGCTAAAGGTATATATAGGTCCCTTTTGATCTCGATCAATCGAGCTTTTTCGTCAATTATAGTGGTTTTATTAAAAGAGTTATTTATGTGCTCGATAATTGGGTATTGCTTGTTTAATTTTTCCATCTTAGGACTTAACATGCGCTTTAATTCTTTGAGCGTTTCATTCAAATTTATTAATAGTACCAGTTAATACTTGAAGTTGAGTTTTCTTTTTGTGTATTTTAGAATCATTTGCATAGGTATTAGTGTTTGTATCACTCTCTTTTTCATTACAATTTTCCTTTAAGAAAAAGTAATTTGCGATGAATTGTATGTAATCGGGTAATTTGCGCTTAAATAACATCACCAATTATTAGGTCATGTGATTGCTACAAACTTCACTAATTACTAGGTGTGGTTTCTACAAACTTCAATTCACGTCTATGGATAATCATTAAATTAAGCATGGGCGTCTTCTTCCAGCGCATATATACAAAGAGAAATCGTCAAATTAAATTAACGATCAGATATGTGGGCTCGCGTACTTTTCTAACATAAGTACGAAGGAGAGATTGGAGTTCCTTTTGAAATAGATAGAATTATTGGTGATGGTAATTTTTAATTGAACCTTCGAGAAATTGAAAATATCTAAAAACTATTCTATGAATTTTATCAAAATGTAGTACTGATGCTCCCTAAGTTTTAACTAATAATATAAAAAAATGTATTCCATGTGAACAAGTTATAATATGGAATATTTACTTTCTATAATAGGTCATTTTTCTTAGTTAATGCCACCTCATCCTTTATCGTCGTCCGCGTTATCCTCCAGAGTATACATTAATCTTTTTTCTTCATAATTAGTTCCATAAATTCAAATAATGGTTCTGCACTTCACAAATTTGTCTTTCTAAAATTATACACACTACTTTGCTAGTAGTTCCAACTTTATCAATATCATATAAGCATTTAAATACTACCTCATATAACTATCTCAATATCAAATGGCTCAAAACGCAAGTTTACTATTCTTCTTTGTCCACATTAGAACGTAATTATACATCTATGATCATCATCGTTATACTAATATATGATGATTACCTAACTTAAAACAATTCATGTGAAACGACCATATGTAAGTTTATCCCCCTTCAATAAAAATTAGTAAATTAAGAACATGTTAGGCGGTAGGGACATCTATTATCATCACCAATATACTACCTAATTTAAAGCACAACTCATTTAAAACAAGAATATGTATAATAATTTAACCTCCTTCAATTATTGAAAGGATTATATTAGAATAAGAACATGTTGGGCACTAGGGACAATATCATTAGTACTATATCCTCCACCATCAATCATTTTTCCTCTATATATATAATAATATAGAGTCACATTCACATACATTAACTCCCCTCAATTCAACCCTCTCACTTCAAAAAAAAAAAAAAAAAGTAATTATTATGGCTTCACCCAATTCCGACCACTCTCGTCCACTGAAAACAGTCCCCGGCGGCTATGGCTGGCCGTTCTTCGGCGCCATCAAAGACCGCCACGACTACTTCTACAGCCAAGGCCAAGACGAGTTTTTTCGCACCCGAATCAACAAATACAACTCCACTGTCTTCCGAACCAACATGCCTCCCGGTCCCTTCATAGCCTCAAACCCTAAGGTCATCGCCGTCCTCGACGCCGTCAGTTTCGCGGTCCTTTTGGACAACTCCAAGGTCGAAAAGCGCGGCGTCCTCGACGGAACTTTCATGCCGTCCACAGCCTACACCGGCGGCCACCGCGTCTGCGCTTACCTCGATCCCTCCGAGCCCAACCACGCCAAGCTCAAGTCATTCTTCCTCTCCCTCCTCGCCTCGAAAAAAGACAATTTTATCCCTCTCTTCAGAGCCTCCTTGTCCGAGCTCTTCACCAACTTAGAAGATCAAGTGCATGACAAGAGCAAGAAAAACACAGCCGACTTCAATGCCCAAAACGACGAAATGTCCTTCAACTTTATTTTCCAGCTTTTCTTCGATAGAAAGCCCTCGGAATCCGGACTCGGGTCCAAAGGCCCGGCCCATTTCGACAAATGGCTGTTTTTCCAACTTGCACCACTTATCACCTTAGGGTTGTCGAAGTTTCTCAACTGCCTCGAAGATTTGCTTTTGCATGTTTTTCCTCTACCGTGGTTTTTAGTCAAGTCCGATTATAAGAAGCTTTACGACGAGTTTTACTCGTCGGCGGGATCAGTTTTGGACGAAGCTGAGCGTTTTGGGATTGAGAGAAAAGAAGCTTGCCATAACTTGGTCTTTTTAGCTGGTTTCAACGCTTATGGAGGAATGAAAGCTTGGTTTCCCGGTTTGATCAAGTGGGTCGGATCAGCAGGAGAGAGTTTGCACCATCAGTTGGCTGATGAGATCAGGACCGTTGTTAAGGAAGAAGGTGGAATCGGTTTTGGGGCGTTGGAGAGAATGAGTTTGACTAAATCAGTGGTTTATGAAGCGCTGAGAATTGAGCCTCCTGTTCCTTTCCAGTACGGCAAGGCCAAGGAGGATATGGTGGTCTACAGCCATGATGCGGGTTTTAAGATCAAGAAGGGAGAGATGATCTTTGGTTATCAGCCGTTCGCTACGAAGGATCCGAAAGTTTTTGAGAATCCTGAGGAGTTTGTGGGCCACAGGTTTGTTGGGGAAGGAGAGAAGTTGTTGAAGTACGTTTATTGGTCAAATGGACGAGAGACGGAAGATCCAACGGTGGATAACAAGCAGTGTCCCGCGAGGGATCTGGTGGTGCTGCTATCTAGGGTATTCTTGGTGGAGCTCTTCCTTCGTTATGACACGTTCACGATTGAGGCTGGTAGGTTGTTGCTTGGCTCTTCTGTGAAGATCAAGTCGTTGACTAAGGCCAGTACAACAGCTTGACCATGATCGTAAAGTGAATATATAAGTCGTAAGTTTCACTATGAGGGCCTCCATTTGATATGTTATGTTTTCTGTTTTCTTATTAATATATAAATTCTAAATAACTTAAAGCCAGCAACTTGTATTTTTCATGATTTCCTTTGTTTTTTTCTTTTCCCTTCTATTAATTGTTCTATGATGCGTGTGTGTGTGTGTACGCCTAAAGACCGGGAAGACTTTTACATCATCATGGAAACAGAAAATAAAATTATTGGTTGGCCTTCGTGTGTGAAACCAACATGTTATAACTACTTCTAATGCATGTCATTATATTCCTCTTTTAAGTTAATTTCGCTTGGAATTTCATTTTGGCGTTTTGTTATGTGAATGCCCCAAAGTACATGGTGATCTACCATTAAACAGGATCTAATATTCTTAGGAAGGTTGGGCTAATTTTATATTAATTATCTGTATTTTTGCGAAGTACAAGAGAGAAAAAAAAAATCTTTTTGTGAATCCAAGGGCCACTATATTATATAGATAGATGTATATATTATTTTCTCTGATCTGTAAAGAGTCTACTCTTTCCAATTAAACTGAAGCTCAAAGTTGTCTGATTAAGGTATATGAACGACAATTTGGCCATGTTTATTTCCACTCCATGACCTAACTAAAGTCCAAGCATTAGTACTAAAACTTAAAAAAGGACAATAACAAAAGTACTCCATGTATGTCATCAAAAGGTAAGTTTTCACACACACACACACACACACACACACACACATATATATATATATATATATATATATATATATATATATTCTCTGTTATGTAAAAATCACTTAACAGCTACCAATTAAAGCAATTCATCGTGTTTTGTAAACCTCCTGATATAAACCGTTTTGTTTTTATTGTAAGCCTACGGTGGCTCTTTGTTTTGTTTTTGCAGCGTCTTGCCTTATATGTGTTGCCTAAAAAATAAAGCAATAGACGTTGATTCTTAATAAGCAGAAAAAGCTAATTTGATTCCTCTGTCTTTACCGTAAAGTTATATCACTTTTCCTCTGATAACGTTTTTCCTTCATTACTATAGAATAGATCAATATAATTTAACTTTTTTAATGGATAGAACAATTATCCTTTTATTTCATTTGATTCTGGAAAAAAATAGCCGGATTCCCATAATTTTGTTTATAATAATAATAAAACGTACGTGCTCAACGTGGCTACCTAGATAGCTTAAATATAATTAGCTTCTATTATTTAAAAAAAAAAAAAAAAAAAAACACTTATAAATATAGTGAGCCACGCATTGAGCTTCTATGTCCTCTTATCCGTCCGCATATACAACACTGTATTCTGAGGAGACCAGCAAAGTTTTGAAAAAAAAAAAAAAAATGGTGAAAGCGAGGCTTTTTTTGATGTAGGTTGACGATTAACGCACGAAAAGAAAATGAGACAAATATTTATTAAAAGTTTATGGATAAAATTTCTATTTTTTATTTTTATTAATAATATTTTTAATTAAATAATTATTTTAATAAAAGGATATAAATAAAAATTTATATATATACAATTTTAAAAATAAATTCTGTAATTTTCTCTGCATGGTAAAACAGTAGAATAGCTTTTTTTTTTTTTTTTCCTCAAGTGGTAGCTGGATTGCAATACATTGATCAAATGAGACATGCGTGCCCCGTGGGCCTTCCCGACTTTCAGTTGCCCATTATCCATTACTAAGGATGACAAAAAAAAAAAAAGGTAAAGTATCTTTTAAAAGTACATTTATTAATATTTTTATTTTTTATTCTTGATTCATAAATTTTTTAGTAAAATAATTATACTAATAAAAAAGTATTTATTAAAGAGTAAAAGTTCAGACTCATACTTATTATTATAATCTTAATTTAAAAAATATTTATTACTATATAATATTACAAAAATATCGATTAAGGCATATATGTAAATAGCCTTGTAGAGTGTATTACTCATATAAACTAACATCTTGTCCTACTACACAATTTTCTTTTCCTAAATTCAATTATAAAGAAATGACTACCTACATCGAGACTTTTAAATTTTAAAGTCATTCTCATTTTATCTTTTAAATTTTAAAAATTTTCATTATACAATTTGTATTGCACTGAACTATAATTTTCTTCCCTTTTACCCTCTAAATTTCAGTCCCCATTAAAAAGAAAAAGAAATACACCAATGCGTCCATGTGGAATGTTCTAGGAGGGTAATACTCGAACTTTAAAATATGCAATAATGAACCTTTAATCATTACTTATTATAGAATACATGGAAATGAAATTCTTCTCCAAGAAAAGACAAACTCGAAATTCATCAAAAAGCCCTAAATTAATTACTTGCGGGTACCCACCCCGAATGGGGAAGCCATGGGTATAATTAAATGGGAAGGGGACGGGTATGGGAGTCCATATTATCCACGAATTGGAAGGCGGCGTGGGGCGAGATCCTTCTCCCGCCCTGATATATATACATATATTTCAAAAATATTTTTAATACAAATATATATTATATGTTATTTTAGCAGTTAAAAAATATGGGTTTAAAAAATTTTTAAATTTTTTTACTATTTTTTATGGAATTATTTTACCATCTTAAAAAATCAATGATTCTTAAATTCTTCTTATAAATAGTAACTTTATTTAATTGTGTTAAGTTTTGATAGTAAATAATGAGTAATAATCATCTCCAACAGGGATTGGGTATTAGATTACTGTTAAGTATCGCAATTATCGTAACTCAACTTTATCTAGGCAACCTAATTGAGAGAACAAACTAATTAAAATAATAAAAGTAAACTAATAAAGCAAGTAAAAAGATGTGGATCGAATGGAACTCTATAATAAAAGCTAGCTAGGGGTTTTGATTTCACCTCACTAGACATTGTCTATCCAAATCAAGAGCTTGTTAAGAAATTTCACTCTAATCATTAATCACGGGTTTTCTAATGTAACCTCACTCCCTCTTCTAAGTGCCAAACAAAATAATAGACAAAATAAATCAAGTAATATCCCCATTAACCCAATCCATTAAGCGTTCGTTAAGCATAAACTCCTTTAGTGATTACTCAAATTATATTGGCCTCCCGAACTCAATAAACTTATGTTGTGTTTCCCAAATCCCGATATGTGCAAATGACTTTTCCAAGATTAAATTTACATATCTAAATCTCTAATTCAATGAATAATCAAATTAGACAATAAGCATAGAGAAACACAAATGATTAGAAATGAATTTAATTAACAAGCACTAGAATTTTCAAAACATTGTCATGGTAATTTTACATCAATCCCCCTAACATAAGAAATCTAGCTCAATATATAGAAATCCATAACTAGTCTTATAAGGAAATCCATAAATGAAAATATGTTCAACACGATATCTACAAATATAAATCTCAATAAAGACTAGGGTGAGAGAAAGGAAGAAGGAACTCTTGTGGAGATGAACTTTAATCTTGAATCTTCCAAGAATCCACCATGAATCATCCAAGAATCTTCAACTCATGCTCCTCTCTCTAGGAATTTTGGCTCTCTATCTTGTGTTTCCTTCCCAATTTTCTACCATCTTGGAAAAATGAGTCTTCTCTCATTTTACATCTTTCCAAATCAGCTCAAATTGACAGTATTTTGGGTGGAGGTGATGTAATGGATCAATTTCTTACTGCAGCGCCGCAAAGGTTTTTGAAAAACCATAGCAAAATTGATGTGATCGCTGCAGCGGATCATTTTTATGCTGCAATGGATGAGTGGGAAGGCAAATGGGTGCTGTAGCGCACGTTTTAGGCTGGTCTCAGGAAGGAAATCCGCTGCAATGGATGGATTTCCCATTGCAGCAGGTGTCTAACTTTGAGGAGGATATTTGCCTTCTATATGGCCGAATTAGTGTTTGCTTTCTTCACGAAAATTGTAGTTCTATCTCTTAGCTTTCCAACGCTACCAAGATCACCTCATTTGGACTTTGGATGACAAAATTATACCCTAAATACTGAGATATATTTTGAAGTTAAATTCTCACTCATTTTATTCCATTTTAACTTCAACGTACAAAAACAAAACAAAAACACGTTAAACTAACAAAAATGTTTGAGAACTTATAAATACTCAAGCTCAAAACTTCTTGATTTATGAATAAAATACTCACTCATCAGTGGATATAGGAGTTTATATTATCCCCAAATCATAAGCGGGCCGAAGGAGGGGAAGTACACCCACCCCCGGCCCGATATACATATACATATATTTCTAAAAATATTGTTAATACAAATATATATTATATATTATATTAGTAGTTAAAAAATATGGGTTTAAAAATTTTAAATTATTTACTATTTTTTATAGGACTATTTTTCTATTTTACCATCTTAAAAAATTTTAATAATTCCTAAATTCTTCTTATAAATAACAACTTTATTTAACCTAAATTTGAATTCTAACCTACGGCATATGAAGTTAGCGTGGAGGAGATAAATAAATTAGAACAATAACGTTCTTATCGTTTTAATTTTTACTTTGAAGACATTAATTTATTATTTACGTCTTTGATTGAATTTTTAGACTTTAGTTTCATATGGTTTCGAGTTTGAGATTTGATTAGTTATTTTTAGAGCTTGGATTTTCATTTCAAACCTTGGTTTGTTTTCATATGATATTAATGTTATGTTCATCAATTTTATATTTAATTTAATAGAATTCATTTAATTGTTAACCGTTAATAATATTATAATTTTTTTTTTATTGGGTAAACGGATAAGGTATAAGGAAAGCCTCCTCGATGGGGATTCTCCGACCCCGAATGCATAAGTATGGGGGGTAATAGTGAAAGTATACCCGAGCCCATTTCGCTCGATGCTCATCCTTACATAAAATAATAATTCTCAGACGTAATTTTGATTCACATTAGTCTCTCTTCTTAAGAATGTAAATTGAAAGTAAAGCTTATGTTTGAGACCTAATATGAAAAGCCAATAAAGAGAAGCAAATTTATGACTTTATCCTCTATGAACCGCCTAACCCCTAATGTGATTACACGAGGTGTTTTTCCGTCTGTTTTTAACGGAAAACGAGATAAAAGGGAGCAAACTGAAACAAAATTAAAGAATGAAGTAGTACTGTGAGATTTTCTAAACTTCGACGGGTAAAATAAGAACAACCCAAGGAAT
This sequence comes from Morus notabilis, assembly GCF_000414095.1. NCBI lineage: Eukaryota > Viridiplantae > Streptophyta > Magnoliopsida > Rosales > Moraceae > Morus > Morus notabilis. The sequence continues at coordinate 1,013,839 of NW_010361020.1, read as the reverse complement.
ACTTCATGAATAAAAATTGGACAGCTATTAGACAGCCAGTACAAATCAATTCAAGACCTGCCAATCCGACTTACAATTATTGGTTCCCACGTGGCAAAGGATTACATTACGTGTAATAATCTCCTCTCTCTCTCTCTATAATTTGCCTCCACAAAGTTCGCGATTTCGCTTACACACACACGCGTAAAAAAAAAAACAACTCACAGAATTCAACGGTCAAAGCGATCATCACCCATCAATCAATCTATACACCTTTGTAAGCTTCGCCTTGTGTTTGTCTTTCAGTGAAATCTCAGAAACTCTTTTGGAATTGGCATCAGAAAATTCAGAAACTCTTTTGGAATTGGCATCAGAAAATTCAGAAACAGAGTGAGAGAGAGAGAGAAGTGATCATCAGATTGAGTTGAGAGAGAGAGAGATGATGGTGGGACAGAAAAGCTACCTGAGAATGAGGACTGATTCAGACGCCACAAAGTTGGTCAGCAACGACATCAATGATCTCAAGATCGCTTACAAGAATCTCGCCAATCATTCCCTCAAGCTCTTCAGCTCCGGATTCGGCGCTTCGTTCCTCGAATGGATCGCTTCCTTCGCTGCCATGTTTGTCTCTCTTTCTCACTCTGTTTTTTTGCTGATCATGAATCTCGATGAATATTTCTCTTTTGGTTTTGTCATATCAAGATTTCTTTTGTTTTTTTGTTTTTTTTTTTTTTGGAAGAGACGAATTCTCGTCAAGTTTTCTCAATTGAATTTATTTTCTGTTAAACTTATACGCAGATCTTAGAATTTCTGTACATACGAAAGTTTGTCTTTTCTTTATAATCATGTTAATTATCACACGCTCTAAAAGTATATGTCATTAAGAGATAGATCATCATTTATTACCGACAGTAAGAACACAAGACTTAAAAGTGGTTTATACAATTACGTCTATTTTCAGCCGCCGCAGAATTTCACAAATTATTAAAAAATCACACGCCTCACACTTTTCAACTCGTTTGAAAATACGAGTGAAAAGTTAAAATAAGTTTTAATAAATTACATATTCTAACAATCTATAGCGCACTAATTGGAGTATTTTTGAGTGCCTGTAATTTAAAGTCACCTTAATTTGCTTCTGCTATTTGGTCTACCTTGAATCTTTACACTCCAAATTAATGCCTTGAATTTGCCTACTCTAGCTATTTGTTGATCTTGGACCGAACAAACTGGAAAACAAACATTCTTACGTCGCTGTTAATCCCATACATTTTCTTCAGTCTTCCTCCACTCCTTTTCAGCTTCTTCAGGTGAGTGTCTATTATATTATCTTATTTTGTTTTTCTTAAATCTTTTGGATAAGTACTAATTGTTATGCATTTTATTATCTAGGGGAGAAGTTGGGAAATGGATTGCTATCATTGCTGTTGTCCTGCGACTTTTCTTCCCACATCGTTTCCCAAGTATAATTTCTCAACTTCTTTTTAAATTTTACTTGTATTAACTGAACATGACTCGGAATTTAGCAGAAAATTTACCAGTGATTTGGTCTGGTATTACTCCTTTCATGGTAAATTGTATTGCACTGTATATAGTCTCGGTTTTTCTTGTTTCTTTTTTCTTTTTCTTTTGCTTGCTGAGAAGAAGAGAATGGTGTTCCACTAAAATCCTCGCACACTCGGTGGTGCTGCATGTGTATAGCTCAGGTTGAGTTGTGTGAAGTTTAATTATTCTGTACAATTTTCTCGCCAACCACAGTTTGACCTTGTATTAGTTTGCCCTTTTTCACTATAAAAGAGATTTACGAAATGTAAGATTATCCTATATTCTCCCTCATGTAGTGAAAATTTACAGTGAAAAAAGGGACATAATCTCACATTGGAAGTGAACCACTCACTCATACGTGTTTTTACTTGAGCTCTCTAAGGGAGAAGAGGAACACCCTAACCACTCCACCTGCCACCGTAAAATTGGACTTTCTAAGAACTTGAACTTTCATTTTAAAAGGTCAACAGATTAAGTGGATCGATCGAATATTCTTACAAGTAGGTGCTTACTACTATACTTCAATAATGTGGGACTCGGGTTTATTTTACTCTTTAATACCAGCATGATGGTTACCTCTTTTAAAGTACTATATGATGCCTAGTGTTGCAGAATAAAACACAATTTACTAGAAGTGACAAGTGCAGACTTTTAAGCGAGATAATAATTTGATTTGTGAATTTGGCTGTGTTCATTGCTTTATGATATGATTCTGCAGATTGGCTGGAATTGCCAGCCGCTTTGATTCTTCTCATAGTAGTGGCTCCTAGCTTCTTTGCAAGTACCCTAAGGAACAGCTGGGTCGGTCTGATCATTTGCCTCGCAATTGCTTGTTACTTGTTGCAAGAGCACATAAGAGCATCTGGTGGCTTCAGAAACGCTTTCACAAAAGCCCACGGCGTGTCGAACACAATCGGCATTGTCATTCTCTTTGTCTATCCTGTTTGGGCTTTGGTGCTTCACATTCTGTAGATCAGATTTTCAGGTAGTCTTACAAAGGTTTGCAGATTCTATGGATTGTATTTGTGTCATTTATTTGTTTACATCGTACAGAATTTGTACATATGTGACAATCAAAATAATGTGTGGGGGACTGTGTTCTTTGTCTTAGAAAAGTACAATATTGCTTTCCAATAATAATGAAGTTGTTGTCAAACAGTAAAAAAAAAAAAACAGAGGATTGATTTGGATTGTAAAAGCAACTGTACGTTTAATGTTTGATATGAGCAGCAAATACAAGTACCTTAGGAAGGCGTCATTTTTTAAATTGAATAAAAGAGTACTAGAATCGTCTATGGAATGGAAGGGGTACCAATTCAAAAGTCCTCATTTTCTAATTGCATTTTAACGCACTTCCAATCAAGAACAGATGACTTGTTTATGGAAACTTCTCTAGTAATAGTTGTCAAATGATCCTTATTTATAGACAAACACAAGTTTTTATTGTAATTCACCCCTTGAAAAATATATAGCCAATTCTGAGTCAACAAATGCTCAGACAAACCACATAAGAAGTCATATACTTGGGAAATGGTAGAGATTGGTATTGCTACTACTCTCATACTCTTGTTTCCTTTGCTTCGTTGTACAGTTTATCAATATGGTCCTGCAGACCAAATTTATGGAAATTTTCAGCGAATGATGAAAGCGAAATAAGCAGTTGACGTGAAGAGATAAACAAAACAAGTCATATACCTTGTAATATTTAAGCAATTGGGGTCTCTTCAGTTTAAAAGTTGGAGTTGTAAGATCTCTGTCCATATCAAATGGATTTGGCTCCAAATAAACAGCTTTTAGCATCTCAAAACCTCGAAGCTGCAGGATTAGTCTCTTTTAAGTCAGATAAAAAAATATGGCTCAACGAGCAGTTATCAACATGGAAATGAGACAAGTTGTACACATACTTGATGTTTCTGACCAGTGCTATTGAGCTCATCCATAATGTATTTCCTCGCCTTTGGGTTTTCACACAGCGATTTGAAATCATCGGTCAGATTATGATTTGCCGCCCAATCCTCCAGCGCCTTTCTCTCGGGGACAACTACAGCCACAAGAAACGACTCGAAGCTGTTTCCGTAGACCCATATCTATGCAAAACACAAGAAAGTAAAATGAACATAAAGGTCTATTGATAGATACTTGTTTTTTACGGCAACTAAAGGTGACTAAAAACATACCGAAGTTATGAGAGGGCATTGCAAGTACTTGCTTTCAATGTTCTCCACAGCAACGTATTCCCCTTGGGACAGCTTAAAGATATTCTTTTTCCTGTCTATGATTTTCATTGCTCCATTTGGTTGCCATTCTCCAATGTCACCTGCAATGCTCCCAAAATCATGTAACTAAACAATTCTTCCCTCTTTAGAGCTTGTTTGATAGGAGAGAAAAGTGGAAGGGAGAGGAGTGAGGAGATTAGTGGAAAGATTTTGGAACCGATGGTTGTTTGGTAGGAGAGAAAAGATGATGAGGGAATGGATTAGTTGGGGCATTTCAAACTCCAGTTTTGATCTCTCCAAATACGACAAGAGAAAGGTCATTCCGCTCTTCTTTATTTTCCTCACCTAGGTCATATGTCTTTCTTTTCTTCCTACAAAACGTAGCCTAAGACAAAGATTGAGCGTCAAGCAAGCATTCACATGTTTGCTGGTTGCAGATTTTCATGACTTCGGCATGGAATTACTTAATAAACAAGCAAGCATTCTTTTCTTCCTAGTTACTGCATTAAGTCAGATAGATTTACTGATTGCCAGTTCAATATGTTTTCCTTTCTCAGTGATGGATTTTGATCACAATATCTTCCTATGTTTTCTTTTCCAGAGTTGTTAAGAAAAATAAGATACCCCCAAAAAAGCCATATATAGAGCAATCATCCTGTGGCCTGCATGATTATTCTCTTGCCTTGGTGATGTAATGTGTTACCTGTATGAAACCATCCATCAACAAGGACCTCTTTAGTTAGATCTTCTCTCTTATGGTAGCCAGAAAACAAGTTTGTTCCTCTCAGGCAAATCTCTCCACGTGGCATGTCGGAAAGTGCATCATATCCCATCTCCGGCACCGACTCAAGTCTGGCTTCAATCGTTGTGATGGGGACTCCAACAGTTCCAATCATAGGGAAAACATTGGATATAGATGTAAGACACCCGCCGCAGCTTTCAGTAAGGCCTATTATATGAGAAAAGAGTACAAGAGTCCAGAAGCATCACAAAAGGAAATCAAAGTGAGGTACAATCTGCAAGCTTTATTACAGATTAATATTGTTGAAATCACAAAACTAAATTGGTCTTTGAAGTGACTCAAAGGAAAATTTCTGATTTCTGTCGTTAAGATTTAAGACAATATAACTCTAAAGCCATGACATAAAAGTTATTTTCCAAATACCTCCCATGTTCTAGTAGATGAAATTTACCATACCATATCCTTGTGACAAAGTAGCACAGCTTGTGATCCTCAAGAATTTCTCCACATGCCTAGGCAAAGGCGCAGCACCTGACGCCAGGAAGCGAACTCGTCCTCCTAATGCTAGTTTTATCTACAAATACAAAAACATTCAGAAGAAGTAAATACAATGCACATACTACTATTAACTTGGAGAAGTAAGAACTAACGTCTGACCTTCTCAAAGACAAGCTTGTCCATGAGAGGTGCTGCCTTGTCTTGTGGGAGGCCCTTTTCCAGATTTGCCAATTTACTGCCATTAGATAATCTCTCTCAGTTGTGCAGATACAGGAAAGAAAAGAAAAAAAAAATGATGTTTTCCGTTTATCATACTAGTTATATGCATATTGGAATAGCATCTTCTTCAGTGTTCCTCCAGCTGAAATTTTACTAGCTATACCTTCAGGACACAAATTTTAAACCCAATGTTTAGAGTAACAATTACAAACTTCGTAATCAATTAATCATGTGAACCTCGATATTTACCAGAGTATATTCGGTCGTAAACTCTAGGAACTCCACAAAATATAGTCGGCTTCAGTTCTTGAATGTCATCCATCAAAAACCTAATATCCTGTCAGTTCAAAGCAAGAAAAGCCAAGTTTCAGTAACCATGTAATACTAAAGAATAAAATAAATAATTACTTATTCGAAGAAAATAAATCTTAGTTCTTACTCCTCTCCAAAAGCCTATTGAGCTGCCCTTGTAGATGCAGTAGTTCTCCATTACTTGATCATATACATGGGCCAAAGGAAGGTATGAAAAGTATGAATCTTCTTTTGTAAACTGTAATTGGAAAATGTTTCATGTCAAAATAAATAAATAAAGTAAACCTTGTAAAGATCAAAACTTATTTTCTGTAATGTCCTTCTACCGCTTTGTCTGTCAACTCAAGCATCTGTTCCGTTGACAAAACCTCAGCCATGATTGCCTCATTAGTAAGAATGACACCTTTTGGTTCTCCAGTAGTTCCACTTGTATACATCAGTGTGCATATATCAGTCCTCTGTTTTGCAGGCAGTTCATAACTCGAATTCCCCTAAGTAAAATTGGAGAAAAGTTATTGTTATGGTGTAATACAACTGATTAAAAACTCAAATATCCAGCAAAACAAATCAGCTTTAAAAGTCTTACCAACTGAGAGAATTCCTCCCAAGAAAAGCATGACACCCCTAGTTCTTCAGCTTCCTTCTTTTGTGCGCTCGAAACATTGGCAAAGCTGACGATTGCTGCATACCAAAGGCGCGTAGTTTAGTTATCAGCCTCGGATACCGAATGAAGAATCTAAGAAAATGACTTTCGCCTACTTTTTAAATTTGCAGTACAGTTTGGAAGACATGATATAATCTGCACAAAAATTACCGCATTAGAATGATTCAAGGCAAGTAAGCTGTAGTTTCTTTCTTTTTCTTTTCATTGAAGTTCAATGATTTATTGGATAATTAATCTTAGCCAGTTTAGAATTATGAATTATAGATTACCTAGACTGATTTGTTAAGAGTAAGGACTTACAGAAGGGATTTTGTTCTCTTGAACAAATGCTATGGAAACTTCGGCGTGATTAATGATAAACTCAACTGCATCAGGACCTGTCACATGTAATTAGAGGGATGCTTCCTATCAGGTACTGCACTATTCAATTTTCCTTAGAAGATTAACATGAAAATTAGAAAGAATTCTTGAAATTCATTGCTGATATTTTAAAAAAAAAGGGACAAAATTTAACCTAGCGTGTCATATAGTGGAACATATGTTATGGCATGGCTGTAACAGGCCTGCAAAGCATCAAAAGAACATATCATAAAATATGTGACAGTATCAATTATATAGTATCAGAAACTATCAATTTGGCTAGTTATGTTATTACTAATGGCTTAAATGATCAAATGCCACTTTAACAAGTGTTTTCATAGCTCAACTCCAATAAGCCTAAGCTTCACATCTCACTCCAAAATCTTATCAAATAGTAAATTAGGCACAGCAATACAACAGACCTGCATTGCTATGATCCACTGTGGACAGTTTGATCCGTATATACCGCAACGATCTCCCTACAAACTTTTAAGCGAATAAGTTAGAGGAAAAAAGAGAGAATTCTTTTGTAGGACATTAAAAATACCCCCAATACAATTTTCATATGTCAGATCTTTAAGTTCCATTAAATTAACTTGCTTTTCTTAACATGATATAATCTGATGACGACGATAAAAATTGTGTAGTTGTTCATACCCTACTGCACAATTCTAAGAAAATAATATTAATAAATAAAAATAAAACGTTTTTGCTAAGATCAGCACAAACTCACAGGATTCACATTGAGGCTCCTAATTGCAGAACCAATGCGAATGGCTGAATCATAAACCTCCTGATACGTAAGCCACACGTAGGGACCCACCTGACATTTCAATTTAACCAGGCAAAAGTATTGTAAATTTAAGCTGATGGGTTTTTCTGGGTTTTCCTTTCCTTTTTTTTACTAAAAAATTATACTCTACAATAAGCAAAATATTACCTTTGAATCGGTGGTCTGGCGTCGTCCCAGCATTGGACTATCAGGGTTTTTCTTAACAGAGCCACTACGAGTAAATACAAACTTTCAGGTCAAATTCTGAACAATACAAGGCCATTATTTCCAATATTGCAATCTTCTAAAATGCTACAATGGTGTCAAGTTTAACTCTTTTTCCAATTTTTAAGAGTTTTTCTAACTGGTTTTAAGGCCTCAAGTGCAAAGATTCATTTTTTATTTTAGCTTTTTCTTGACCTGCATTTTCACTAGTAAACTCGACTTTTTATTTTTTATTTTTTACGGGTCTGTTTAGTTCGTTTATTTAAGTTTTTATTTGAGTTGAGATGTGATTTTATATTAGAATTTTTTATTATAGTAAAAATATTAGATGTGATTATTTTTTAAAATTTTTTACTATAACAAAATTTAAATTTTAAACTCGAATAGGTAAATTTTTTTCCGTGTGATTTTCTCTGTTTTGTGGAACCAAACATATCCTTTTTCCTTTGTTCATGGCAAAAAAAAAAAAAGAAAAAAAAAAGAAAAAGAAACAATCCTTAGATCAGTAAGATAACAGTACTTATTGATGGGTTGTTTTTCAACTCAGTAGGCATAGTCCACAATATTTGAAGCCCATGTTCTTTTTATCTTCTTGTATCAAGAAGCAAAGGACTTCTCTAGGAAAGCTGCGCTAAAAGAAAGAGAACAAAAAAAGAGAATTTTATTGAGAGTATTTTTGTTAAAACTTAAGAGATTGTTATATACACATTATTATTATTATTATAATAAAAGTTATTGTCGTGATTTTTTCATTTTAAATATTGAAAGATTTTTCACCAAAAAAATTCTTAGTGTCCATTTTATTAGATCCTAAGGGAGAATTGGAATTTTGTCCATATTTCTAAGACGTATCCCTGCATCCTGTAGAGACGACCTGATCTGCTCTGCCATGGTGCATACATATATACATATGTCGACATATTTATATTATATATATATATATATATATAATATATAGTTATGTATGTGTACCTGAAGAACTCCCAGGGAGAGTGTAACCCTTCCGGCAACTCCAGCAGGCCATCTTTGGCATAAATGCTGCGGTAAGCTGGCCCCGCCGACGGCTTGTCCTCCGTCACCGGCCTTGCTTCCTCAACTTTAACGGTATAAATCATTGACATTCTCAACTTCAACAATATATACAAAGTGCTAAAAGCTTGGACCTTCTTTTTCCTTTTATCTTCTTTCTTAGTATAATAATACTAAATAATGTATATATGCAAAATAGAGAGCACGTACTTTGTAATCTGCTTTTGGAATATATATATATATATATATATATATGCTATTATATGGTGATAGTGAAAGTTTCTGCTAATTAGTGGTAATAAGAGCATAACTTCACAACAACCAAAAAATATTGAAAGAAAGAAAGGGATCAGTTTGGTCAGCTGAAAACATTAAATTCTGAGTTTACTTTAGTGGGGGAGAAGGTGTATCAATTATCATATCTGTCTGACTGACCCAAATTTTATAGCGGCGTTTATGAGGCTTTTAAGTTAGCTGTGTGTGGATTTTGGTAAGATTACAGCTGGGTGAGGGAAACTCACCCTGCATGATCATTTATGGTGGTGGGTGAAGTTTGGTGAAGTCATGACTAATTTTTCTTTTACATTTCAATAATAATAATAACAATAATAATAATAACAGTAGTAATAATAATAATAATAAACCCAAAAGAGGCAATATTTAATTGTATTAGAGCGAAATAGGAACAACAATATCTATTTATGTAAATAGAGGAATGCTATATATCAGTATAGGTGTGTAGTAAAGTAAAACTACCACTCGACAAAATAAATAAGTGTTGGCTATTGATATTATATGATAATCTTGATAAATTGTTAAATTGTGGTGATAAATGGTATTTTTCAACTTTTATGTAAATATTGTATAAGTTGATGAAAATGTGGTACTTAATAAATATTCCTTTCAATACTTCCTACACGTTATGGAATTTCCCCAATAATAATCAATTTTTTTCCTTTACACATTTTATAGGGACAAAATGTCACATTTATATATAACTGAACTTCATCAACAGTCGTATATAGAAGTATCATTTTTGCCCTAATTAAGCATGCGTGTGTAATCCATAATCAATTTGGGTTTCAGCTCCTAATTCATGGACCACCTTTGTCCATTGCTATATCAATTAGATAGAAAAAAATTTTAAGGTCATTCAGATTCTTTCATCTTCTGTTCAAAACTTGTAAAACCGAATAAAATAAAATAAAAAGGAAAGAAAAGTATTACCATTACTTAATTTGTCATTAGATAGGTAAGCCTTACATCAATAATATGCATTTATGGTAATAAATGGTAAACAAAAATAAAAATCTTCATTTATAGGGCCCATATACGAAAATAGAATAAATACATGATATAAATTTATTTGCTCACATACGCATATGGTTACTGTATGATGGTATAATACCATATAGCAAGTGAAGAAATGACCAATACTTTGCAAATTATAGAACACACATTTTATGTGTGGTGTGGACCAGCACACCAATTTTCAAACACAAGTCAACAATTACAGTATTACTCTTGTAATTTCATCAATGAGTAAGTGCTCTTTATATTTGTCCTTCAAAGAAGAAAATTACAGTTTTGACATAAGAGTGATGAACCAAAGCATTTGTCAATTTTCATGATTGGAGTGAATCAAATTAAAGAGACTTTATCCTGCAGCCCTTCTTATTAGTAGGGTCGGTTTTTAACTGTTAAATTGGTCAAAATCATGTTAGATTAAAAAAAATATGCAAAACATATAATTTCTGATATAAATTTAACAGCTGTGTTGACGGTAAAAACTCGTCAACAGAAATAGGCTGGGTCACCGCTAGGTATCCCGTTGGATTACCGGCTTAATATTAACTGTATACTTAATATAGGCAGTGAAGTGTTTGTGGTATTTTTCGTGTGGTGAGCAATATGAGAAAAAGTACTTGAAGTAGAAAACACACAAGATTTATAGTGGTTCGCTCTTATAAAATGAAGAGCTACATCCACTGTAGTTTTCTATTCCTTTGGAGATTGTTACAATTTACACTCACAAGTGCTATCTCGTTCTTTTCTCTCAAGAAGAATCAACCTCCTTTTTCTGTATGAGGCTTCTCTCCTTTTATAACCGAGCTTCCTTCGTCGGGTGGGTTTTCTGTGTAGGCAGAAAAGCACTCAAGTGGTCTGCCTTTCTAGGCCCAGACCGTAGCCCACTAATCACTTTTGCGTACTGTTCACTCAACCAATTAGTCTCTCATTACGGCTCTGTGCGCACTTGTAACCCTTTTCTGTCCCCCGTAGGGCGGTTTAAGGGTTTGCATTTAATGCCTGTACTGCAGACATCTCCCATTTCCGCACACAACTTGCGATGTCAGGCTTTCCCCTCTTCGGGCATTCCTCTTGCTGTCTCTATTTGCTCAGCCTAGTTGTCTTTCTTGGCAATTAATTTCTTCCCGAAGGATTCCTGCCGTAAGGTCAACGGTACGACCTGTCGTCGTCAAGAAGAGTCGGCGTCGAAGGCTGTAGCAGAAAGAAAGGGAACTCTCATCGTCGAGGGTTGTTGCCTTTTGAGGGAAAGCAAGGCCACGTGTCGCACTGTTATTTTTCCACGCGTCATCCACATTTTCCCACACAACAGACTGAAAAATAAAAATTATCGATACTAGAAAAATTCTCTTAAATCAAATTAACTAGTCCTTCTATTTCTTTATCTTTGAAAGGATGCCATTAATGAGCGATGATAACTATACCATGCATGAATTCACATTTTATCATTTTAAAGTAGCACTAATAAGATCATTGCATCTATTGATTCAAACAGGTATCTCTCTTTAAGGTTTCTTCTCGTTGCACCTTCTCATTTGGCTTCTTCTAGGAGTCGGAATCTTGTGCTGCCTCCAAGTTGGTCAAGAGACTATTGTCCTTGACATGTATGCATATTTCCTTTGTTGGTGGCAATGGTGGCTTTGTCCGAGTTTTAGGTGATTGTTAGCGCGATCACTAAAGTTTAGTTTGGTATTACTTTTCTATCCCAAAATCAGTTTCTGCTTGTAACAGAAGCGATTTTAATATTTAGTAAATCTCTTCAAAAGTACTTTTTGAAGAATTTTTTAAGAATCTACAGCCAAAATCAGAAGCAACCTAAAGACAACTTTAACTTTTAAATTGTGCGAGAATCAACATAGTACAATTAATGAAACTTTCATAATACCTATAATACCCCTAATAAAATTTAAAATTTACAATTTTTTCAATCTAAAATTCAGACTCGTAATATAATATAATAGTAATATTGTAACAAATAATATCATAATTATATTAATAACTCTAATATTATTATTTTATCATATAAAATGATATTATAATAATATTATAATTATTTTAATAATATGATATTATAATTATAATAT